>NW_027526445.1:66583115-66782688 GCF_048455015.1 Haemaphysalis longicornis
CTGAATACCTTACTGTATACTCTTCCCTTTCTTTTCAAACAGCGGTTGTCCAGTTCCCCACACTGTCTGAACTTGCAGCCCGCGCGGCATACGTTGACCCGTCATGGTGAAACCTTGAACGCTGCATTGTTAACACGACCCCTTTTTCTCTCTCTCGTTCCCCCCCTTTTTTTGGTTTGTTGTTGTTGTAACATAGGCGTAGCCCGACTGTATGCACACTCTCAATTTCCGAAACATTTTCCGCTCTTCCCACAGTTTTCTGCCAACCTATGTAAGAAATGTGTTCGTAATGTTTGCGACAGCAAAATCGTGTAACTTTACTCTGATGAAGGCAAGTCACGTTGCCGCTACGTAAGTAAACCTTCTTTGTTATTGTGCTTTCTGTGTATCCGACTCTTTACTTAGATATATATATATATATATATATATATATATATTTATAATATATATATATTGTAGGAGTAGTAGAACTTTGAAGATGGTGGAGAACACAAGAGAAGAAAAACTTCGAACAAGGTAAAAGCACGATTGTGGCCTACGTTTCAGCAAAGAGAACTTGCTTTGAGAAAGCAAGTTCTCTTTGCTGAACGTAGGCCACAATTGTGCTTTTACCTTGTTCGAAGTTTTTCTTCTCTTATATATATATATATATATATATATATATATATATATATATATTATATATATATATATATATATATATATATAATATATATATATATATATATATTTATATATATACAGGAAGAAATGCCAGCAGTCTATAACGCCAATGAAGGCATAGGGGAATGGTTAGAATATTTTTTACCGTTAGTGACGTTACATTATTATTTATTATTATTGATTACTTGAGAAAGAAAGAACGAAAAACACGCGCCCAGAGTGGGGACCGAACCCACGCCTTTCGATTAGATCTCGAATGCCTTACCAATTATATATATATATATATATATATATATATATATATATTGTAGTGGGGTTTATTTAGACAGCCGAGGAACCGAGGGGCTCAAGCGACGGAGACCGAAGGAACTCGAGGAGCCGAAGAAGCAGGGGCAGCCAGAACTGAACTCGATCACGCTGCGTATGCTGCGCACTTGATGCGTGGGGATTGTCCGTGGGGATTGCCCTGCTTCAGCTTGAATTTCGGCCTGAGCTTTAATCCCTTGACCCGGACCTTTCTTCTTCGTTACAATCGCCCCCGGGTGACAAGGAGCCATCCTGGCGACTTCATGGCGAGGGCGAGACGATGGGCTCCTGGTAGGGCTTCAAACGGTTGGCGTGGACAGTCCCGCGGCCACGGCGACGAAGGTTGTCAGATGGTGTGAGCGGCTCGACGACGTAGTTTACCGGTGATGCGCGCTCTATGATGCGATATGGGCCATGATATTTGGCGAGGAACTTCGAAGACAGGACAGGCGTTTGGAGCGGTATCCATAGCCAAACAAGGGATCCAGGGGGGAAAGAGGGCGGAGATGACCTACGAAGGTCATGTTGGTACTTTTGGCGACTTTGTTCACTGGACGTGAAGGCACGAGCTAACTGGCGACATTCTTCAGCGTGTCGCGCTATCTCGGAGACGGGCTTGCCTTCCGAGGCATCGGGGCTGTATGGGAGGATGGCGTCCATGGTGCATGAGGGCTCGCATCCGTAAAGAAGGAAAAAGGGAGAAAACCCGGTGGTGGTTTGCGTTGCGGTATTATACGCGAAAGTCACGAATGGAAGCACCACGTCCCAGTTAGAGTGGTCGGAAGCTATGTACATGGCAAGCATGTCACCAAGCGTGCGATTGAATCGTTCCGTCAAACCATTTGTCTGCGGGTGGTAGGCAGTACACGTCCGGTGAACGATCTTGCATTCACTGAGGAGAGATTCCAGGACTTCGGATAGAAAAACTCGTCCTCTGTCGCTCAGAAGCTCCTTGGGGGAACCATGACGTAGGATAAAGTGATGAAGAAGGAACAGGGCGACGTCGCGTGCCGTAGCGCTGGGAAGCGCGGACGTTTCCGCGTAGCGCGTGAGATGGTCTACGGCGACGATAATCCACCTGTTCCCAGAAGGCGTGAATGGTAAAGGTCCGTAAAGGTCAAGTCCAACCCGGTCAAAGGGGCGTGAAGGCAACGGTAGAGGTTGCAAGTCTGCTTCAGGCTTTGGATGGGGTTGCTTGCGTCGTTGGCAGGCCTCACAGCCACGGATGTACTTGCGCACAAAACTATACATTCCCTTCCAGTAATACCGCTGACGAAGCCTAGCGTAAGTTTTCAAGACGCCAGCGTGGGCGGATTGGGGGTCAGCGTGGAAAGCTGCATATATTTCGGCTCGTAGATGGCGTGGTATTACGAGCAGCCATTTCCTTCCGTCGGTCATATAGTTGCGACGGTATAGAAGACCCTCCCGCACAGCGAAATCAGCTGCTTGTCGTCGTAGTGCTCGAGGTTGGGAGGTGGCTGTCGGGGCGGTAAGGTACTTTATAATAGAAGAGACCCAAGGGTCTTGTTGCTGGTGAAGGGTCAGGTCAGTAAGCGTGAGCGCAGAGACGATGGACTCCGGTGAATCGGGGCACGTCGTCGAATCTGGCAGAGGCGAGCGAGATAGGGCATCGGCGTCAGAGTGTTTGCGCGCTGATCTGTAAACGACGCGAATGTCGTATTCTTGAATACGTAGGGCCCAACGTGCCAGCCGTCCAGTGGGGTCTTTGAGAGACGACAACCAACATAGGGCGTGGTGGTCGGTAACAACGTCGAATGCGCGGCCGTATAAGTAAGGCCGGAATTTTCCCAAGGCCCAAACAATAGCCAAGCACTCTTTTTCCGTTACGGAATAATTGGACTCTGCTTTCGTGAGGGTCCGGCTGGCATATGCAACGACGTATTCCGGGTAGCCAGACTTCCGCTGTGCGAGAACAGCACCGAGGCCGACACCACTGGCGTCCGTGTGCACTTCGGTTGGGGCGCTGGGGTCGTAGTGGCGCAAAATGGGTGGTGATGTCAGCAAGCGCCGTAAAGTAGAAAAAGCCTCGTCACAGCCTGGCGACCACGAAGTTATTCCATTGTCGCTGCCGAGTAGTCTTGTTAGGGGCGCTATGATGGAAGCGAAATTTCGGACAAACCGGCGGAAATAGGAGCAGAGGCCAATGAAGCTGCGGAGGGACTTGAGTGACGTCGGCTTGGGAAACTCCCCGACTGCCTGCAGCTTGTTCGGGTCAGGTAGAACACCCTCCTTGGACACCACATGGGCCTAAGATTGTCAATTTTCGGGCCCCGAAACGACACTTTTTCAAGTTTAGCTGTAGTCCAGCAGCCGTCAGGCAGGTCAGAATTTGTTTGAGCCGGATGAGGTGTGTCTCAAAATCTGGAGAAAACACGACAACATCGTCTAAATAACAGAGACACGTGTTCCACTTGAGGCCTCTTAAGATGTTGTCCATCATCCGTTCAAACGTTGCGGGCGCGTTGCAAAGGCCAAATGGCATTACATTAAACTCATATAAGCCATCGGGAGTAACAAAGGCTGTTTTCGGTCGGTCAGATTCGGCCATCGGAACCTGCCAATAGCCGGATCGCAAATCTAATGAAGAGGAAAATTCCGCACCGTGCAAGCAGTCAAGGGCATCGTCAATTCGGGGCAAAGGGTAGACATCGTTGCGGGTCACCTTGTTAAGCCTCCGATAGTCAACGCAAAAACGTATGGAGCCGTCTTTTTTAGTGACGAGCACTACCGGCGATGACCACGGGCTTTGCGACGGTCGGATGACACCTCGCCGAAGCATGTCTTCCACTTGCTCACCAATGACGCGGCGTTCAGACGGTGATACGCGATACGGACGCTGGCGCAAAGGTGGCCGTGCGCCAGTGTCGATGTGATGGGCGACAGTTGACGTACGGCCCAAGGCAGTTTGGTTCGAGTCGAAGGACGAATGGAAGGCGCTTAGCAGTGCGAGCAATTGTGTGCGCTGCGTTGAGGTCAAGCTGCTGTCTAATGAAGAGGCGAAATCGTCGGCCGGTAGCGGATGGACATGGCAGGACGGAGTGGTGAGAGCGTTGATGTCCAGGGCAGATGTACTGAATTCGGCATCGTCGAAGTAGAAATGGAGGCTATGGGTTCAATATTGCCGAGGGATTCGCCGCACAGCAAACTCAAAGGGCAGGGGGTCGGATTCGTAATCCACATTGACGTGCCGCCAGACTGGAGCTCCAAAACGGCGAAAGGAAGGGGTAGGTTTTTCCGGCGGAGGAATACTTCGGAAGGAGTAAACAGAACCGTGTCATCGGAGATAGAGTAGCAAGACAGAGGTACAAGAATAGAGCTGTACGGCGGAATATGAGCGTCTTCGGAGATGATGATTTTGTCGCTGGAAGAGGACGAACCGGAAACATCGCACAAAGTCTCATCATATTGAGCAGACAACTCGACCTCGGCACGGGCACAATCGACGATCGCGTGATGGCGAGACAGGAAATCCCAGCCCAGGATAATGTCGTGGGAACACAAGGCCAGGACGACGAGCTCAATGGGGTAAATGGCGTCCTGAATAATTACACGTGCTGTGCACGTCGCATAAGGTTCGATTTGTTCAGCGCTTGCGGTACGAAGCGAAAGGCCTGTGAGGGGTGTGGTAACTTTTTTCAATAAGCGACAAAGTTTTTCACTTATGACAGAAATAGCGGCTCCTGTATCTACGAGGGCGACTGTGTGTATAACGTCAATTGTTACGTCGATGACATTTCTTGGGGGCGATCGAGGTCTTGTGCATTTCGATGGGTGCACAGTTCGTGCCTCATGAACTGCGCACCTTAGTTTCCCTCTTGGACATCTTCGGGGCGGCGACGCATGGGCGACAGTGAGCGGCGGCGTGGTGACTGTGAACGGCGGCTGGCGTCAACGGCACGATTGGGCGAAAACTGATCAGGAGTTGGACCAGGATGTGCGCCACGACGAAGCGGCGGCGGCTCATACATCGACATGGGATGGGGTGAGTAGGCAGGTGCATGAAGTGCGTCGGGACGAGATAGTGGCATACGGCGGCAATAACGTGCAACATGGCCCGGTATGCGGCAGGCGAAGCAGATAGGCCGGTTGTCAGGTGTTCGCCAAGGAGTGGTGACTGTAGGCGTCATCTGAGAAGGGGGCGGAGAAAACGTTTGCCCCAGACGACGAATTGCGGGGAACTGGCGTGGAGCTCGGGCCGCTAATTGAGCGTAAGTGAGCGGTGCGGCGTCTTCAGCAGAAAGTTCAGGCGTCGGAAGCGCTTCGGCGATTTGCTCTTTAATAGCAGTTTGAAGAGCAGGAGCTAGAGATGATGACGTCTCCTGAACGTGGGGCACGCAAGATATTTGGCACGCCACCTCTTCTCGCACAAAAGCTTGTATTTTTGCCCAAAGGGACGGGCTTTCCGAAGGGAGAGCGAGGCCCGACATGGTATTCACTGGTCCCAAGGATTGACGGGCCACGACCCGGCGCCTGCGCAGCTCGTCATAGCTCTGGCATAGACTTATAACTTGAGTCACCGTGGTCGGATCTTTCGCAATGAGCATCTGAAAAGCACCGTCGTCGATGCCTTTCAAGATGTGCCGGATCTTCTCGGCGTCAGTCATTGCGGGGTCGACCCGCCTACACAAGTCCATAACGTCTTCGATGTAGCTGGTGAAATTTTCTCCCAGCTGCTGGGCTCGTCCACGAAGGCGCTGTTCGGCGAGAATTTTACGCACGGCAGGGCGATCAAACGCTTCTAAAAAGCGCGTTTTGAAGTCCGTCCAGGTATGAATGTCGGTCTTGTTGTTGTTGTACCACAGCTCTGCGACCTTTTCGAGGGAAAAACTCACGTTGTTGAGTTTCATCGGGTCGTCCCATCTGTTGTAGTTGCTGACGCGCTCGTATGAGGAAAGCCAATCGTCAGCGTCATAGTCGCCTGTGCCGGTGAACTTGGCAGGATCCCGTTCCCGGAGCACGCTAGAGCAGATCACAGGCGAGGGCGTCGGCTGCGGTTGAGTGGTGTTGTCGTTACCGGGCATGGTTGGGGTTGGAAGCCGCCGATTTCGAAGTTCCAGGGTGATGGGAGCCGAGCTCGAACCCGCACACTCCACCAAAATGTAGTGGGCTTTATTTAGACAGCCGAGGAACCGAGGGGCTCAAGCGACGGAGACCGAAGGAACTCGAGGAGCCCAAGAAGCAGGGGCAGCCAGAACGGAACTCGATCACGCTGCGTATGCTGCGCACTTGATGCGTGGGGATTGTCCGTGGGGATTGCCCTGCTTCAGCTTGAATTTCGGCCTGAGCTTTAATCCCTTGACCCGGACCTTTCTTCTTCGTTACAATATATATATAAATATATATATATATATATATATATATATATATATATATATATATATATATATAAATATATATATATATATCTTAATAAAGAACAAAAAATATATATATAGTTTAAAAAGATAAAAACTCACACAGAGTGCGAAAAAATTAAGGTTAGTAGAGACAGAGACAAACAAGCAAGACGTAGACAATAGAAAAAAAAGTTTACTGACTTTTCAGGGAGAGGACTCCCTTTCATCAGAGTCTGAAGAAAGGCAGTCCTCTCCCTGAAACGTCAGTAAACTCTTTTTTATTTTCTACGTCTTTCTCGTTTGTCTCTGTCTCTACTAACCTTATATAAAAATATATATAAATATACATATATATTTATTGTTACGGGATTAAGGTGGGCAATGCCTCAGAGCCCCTTGACAGCAAGACGATTACGGGGATGACGACGTCTCTGGCGCGAATCTTGCGCGAGGTCTGTGTCATTGCCGCTGTGCCCATCCTGTAAATAGATCGATTCGCTCCATTACATCGGTCGTCTCATCTGTGTGCTGCTGCCACGTAACATTTTGGTGGAGTGTGCGGGATCATCAAAATCCTGGCCTCCGCATCGCATCGTCTCGGCCTGGGGCGAAGTCGTCGAGGAACCATAGGCCATGTCCGGCAGCCCCAGCCCACTGCAAACAGCGTTCGACCACGTCCCCCGCCCCGTGTCCCCAACCCGGGTGCAGCCACTGAAGACCAGTCGATACAAGGCGAGAGCAGACCAAAGAAGACGCCGGGGCCCCAGCCCTATCATCCGACGTGGTTCGAATCCCGGAGACGGTTCGTTTCTGCCTTGAATACAACGCTTCTGTGGGGCGAGCCGTCAACAAAGACGTCATTTTCATCTGTGGCGGCAGGCAAACCTTCAGTGTATGTATTCATCGCATCGCTCACCGCATCGCAATCCTTACGTTGACTCGGCATCAGCCGGTACGGTCGCCCTCGACCCGGGGGGTGATGTTACGGGACTAAGGTGGGCAATTCCTCACAGCCCTTTGACCGCAGAACGATTACGACGACGACGACATTCCTGGCGCGCATCTTGCGCGAGGTCAGTGTCATGGCCGCTGTGCCCATCCTGTAAATAGATCTATCCCCCCATCCCATCGTTCGTCTCATCTGTTCCTCTGTGTTTGGGCACCAGGTACCAATATATATATAATTATATATAGATTGTAGTGTGAAGAGGTGACAGTGGTCAAAAGCTCTATGCTATCTCCTACCCTTGCAAGGAGATTGGCCGTCGTGCAATAACAGCAAGGAAGATGAAGCACCGGTGAACTGGACAGGCATGATCTTCAGCGTGGACCGCGAGAAGAGCGCGTGGGAGCCAGCCGTGTGCCCCGCTTGCTTTGGACTGCCTTCTCTGAGCATCTTGCCACATTTTCTTCCACAATAAACCCATCTTACAGTTTGGTGTAGGTGCTGGGTAGGGTAAAGGCTGTATTGGGCCGGTTTGTTGTTGACGCGGGGACTTACGACGCTGGCAGTTTTCGCATGCCCGGATAAACTTCATCACGAAGGTGTACATGCCTCTCCAGAAATTGCGCCGCCGCAGTCTTTCGTACGTCTTAAGCACGCCTGCGTGGGCTTTCAGAAATGGCAGTCCGCAAGTGACGAGGGATCACGAGCAACCACTTGCGTCCTTCTGGACGGTAATTGCGGCGATAAAGAAGTCCATCATGGATGGCGAAGTGCGCAGCCTGACGTCGCAACACCCGGGGAGCGGTATGCAGCGTAGGATTAGAAAGGAGGTCGCAGAGTGAGGATATCCAAGGATCTTGCCGCTGTTGCCCCGCCATGTCCTCAAACCGTTCTAATGTCGTGGTAGAGTCAATGGCGGTAAGGTCTGCTGTATCCGTGCCCAGAGGCGAACGGGACAGGGCGTCCGCATCGTTGTGTTTTCGCCCAGACCGATATATTACGCGGATGTCGTATTCCTGGAGGCGTAGAGCCCATCTGGCAAGGCGACCAGAGGGATCCTTCAGTGATGTCAGCCAGCAAAGGGCGTAATGGTCTGTCACGACATCGAAGGTACGGCCGTGAAGGTAGGGACGGAACTTGGCAATAGCCCACACGATGGCCAAACACTCTTTCTCCGTGACGGAGTAATTGGATTCGGCTTTTGTAAGCGTGCGGCTCGCATAGGCAACGACGTACTCTTCAAATTCTGGCTTCCTCTGGGCAAGTACGGCTCCCAACCCTACGCCACTGGCGTCAGTATGGATCTCGGTGGGCGCACGAGGACCGAAGTGGCGCAGTATAGGGGGTGAGGTGAGCAACCGACGTAACGTCAAAAAGGCTTGATCGCATGCAGGAGACCAGGTAGACAAGTCATGGTTGCCGCCAAGGAGCTTTGTCAGAGGTGCAATAACGGATGCAAAATTTGGGACGAATCGCCGGAAATATGAACAAAGGCCAATGAAACTGCGCAGGGCTTTTAGAGTGGTCGGTTGTGGGAAGTCGGCAACAGCTTGTAGCTTGGCAGGTTCAGGGAGCACACCGTCCTTAAAAACCACATGACCTATAATCGTCAGCTTGCGGGCCGCAAAACGGCACTTCTTTAAGTTTAGCTGTAGACCGGCATCCGTTAGGCACTCCAAAACGTGCTCTAGACGAGAAAGGTGGGTGTCGAAATCGGGAGAAAATATAACGATGTCGTCCAAGTAACATAAAAATGTTTTCCACTTGAGGCCACGCAGAATATCGTCCATCATGCGCTCAAAAGTGTCGGGCGCATTACATAACCCGAACGGCATTACGTTAAATTCGTATAATCCATCGGGGGTCACAAACGCGGTTTTTTCACGGTCATCGTCTGCCATCGGCACCTGCCAATAACTGGAGCGCAGGTCCAGCGATGAGAAGAACTCAGCTCCTTGCAGATAGTCTAAGGCATCGTCAATCCGGGGCAGAGGGTACACGTCTTTCCGACTGATCTTGTTAAGTCGGCGGTAATCGACACAAAATCGGATCGATCCATCCTTCTTCGTGACAAGTACGACGGGAGAAGCCCAAGGGCTATTAGATGGCCGAATGACGCCACGCTCGAGCATCTCATCAACATGGCTTTCGATGACAGAACGTTCCTTGGCCGAAACGCGATACGGTCGCTGGAGCAAAGGACGATGGGAGCCAGTGTCGATTCGATGAGAGACAGTCGTCGTGCGACCCAAAGAAGTCTTCTGGCAGTCAAAGGTGGATTTGAAACGCTGAAGAAGGGTCAGAAGCTGGTCACGCTGAAGGGGATCGAGACTGTCATCTACGACGGTAACGAAGGCAGTAGAGTCAAAAGGAAGAGGTCGGCTCATTGAGTTATTAGACAGAGAAGGTGACACATCCGGGAAGTCGACGAGGTGGCTGCCAATAGCTTCCACACGGCCAAGGGACTCACCACGATGTACCGTTAGAGGTAATGAAGATGAATTAAAGACAGCCATAGTGCCAGCCCCATTCTCTATAGTAAGGACGGCGTAGGGAAGAGGGGTACCTTTGCGACCGGAAAAAACATTAGACCGTGTGAACACGACTGTTGCCTCGGAAATTGTGTCACATGTCACTGGTAGGAGAACGGCAGAAGCTGGCGGAATTGTGCAATCGTCGGCGGCGCATAACTTGGAAGAAAGCGCAATACTCTCCGTTTCCGCGTCAAACAGAGGAAGTAAAGCAAGCTCGGCTCGGGCACAGTCAATAATGGCGCTATGACGTGACAAGAAGTCCCACCCTAAGATGATGCGAAGGGAACAAGTTGGCAGGACGAGAAACTCGATGATGTACAGCTCATTTTGTATTAGAATTCGGGCGGTGCAAACTGCGAGGGGCTTGACCTGATGCGCTGTGGCAGTCCGTAGATGAAAACCGGAAATTGGCGTCCTCACTTTCCTTAATTTGCGGCAAATCTCTTCGTCCATAACTGATAACGCAGCTACAGCGTCAACCAAGGCGCAAGTGGAATTCCTTCCACCTGGACTTCAATCGTGTTTGCGGGGGCAGACAAGGGCTTCGGTATTTCGACGGTGCCGCAGTTCTTGCCTCCGGAACTGCGGCAATCAGTTTTCCTCCGGGGCATTTGGACGACGCCGCATCGGCGAGATGGAACGACGTCGAGGGGAGAACGACCTGCGGGTACCGGAAGAGAGGTCGTCACGAGAAGGCGGTGAGTAGGGCGGCTCGGCATGGGCGTCGTTG
Source organism: Haemaphysalis longicornis (assembly GCF_048455015.1). Taxonomy (NCBI): domain Eukaryota; kingdom Metazoa; phylum Arthropoda; class Arachnida; order Ixodida; family Ixodidae; genus Haemaphysalis; species Haemaphysalis longicornis. Next base: position 66,593,652 of record NW_027526445.1, read on the forward strand.
TTAGGGCGGCGAGCAACGTACGAGTTATCAGCGCAGGCCGGCCGTCGGTAAGCGTCTCCTGGCGGCGGAACCCCACGGCGGCAATAACGTACGACGTGGCCAGGAATTTCACAGGAGAAACATATCGGCCGGTTATCAGGCGTTCGCCAGGGGTTGGTGTGGAGCGGAGGCGGGCGAACCCGAGTAAGATGCGGCGACGGCTGTGGGCGGCGGCGAGGCACAAAAGCGTTAGTAGGGGACCGTGCCGCAACTTCAGCGTAGCAAAGTGGCGCCGCAACAGGCAAGGGCTCGGGAGCAGCTGGGATGGCTTCTGCGACTTGCTCTCGAATCATCTGATGGAGTGGCGACGACTGGGCAGGATCTTGTATCGGCGGCGGCTGCAGCGATAAACAAGGCAAGAGCGAGATCTGCCTGGCGACCTCCTCCCGAATCAGATCTTTAATGCGCCGCAACACGGACGGGTTTTCATCAACTTCCAGTGCACAGAGCGGATCGTCACGCTGTGGCAGTCGGCGACGAGTCAAAGTGCGCTGCCTGCGCAACTCGTCGTAACTTTGGCACAAGCTTACGACTTCGCTTACGTTTTGGTGGTTTTTCGCCAGCAGCATCTGCAACGCGTCCTCGTCTATGCCTTTAAGGATGTGCTTGACCATGTCGAGCTCAGTCATCGACGGGTTCACGCAGCGGCACAGATCTACTACATCCTCAATGTAGCAGGTGAAGGTCTCACCGGCCTGTTGAGCCCGCTCTCTTAAGCGCTGCTCCGCGAGAAGCTTGCGCACAGCTGGGCGACCGAATACGCCTGTAATGTTCGTTGTAAATAAGGGCCACGTTGCCCTATCAGCTGGGTGGTTCAGAAACCACTCTTCGGCCACACCCCTCAAGGAGAAACCCGCGTTACTGAGCTTCGTGACATCGTCCCATCGATTGTACGCGCTTACTCGCTCAAAAGAAGAAAGCCAGTCCTCGACGTCCTGGTCGTCCGCGCCATTGAACTGCGGTGGGTCACGCTGGCGGATCGCGCCGGAGCAGATGATAGCCGGCGGGGAAGGTGACGCGCTATGTTGGGCATCACCAGGCATGGCTGACTCAGTGGGAGATGGCAGGGTGCGACTTCGGAGCTCCAGGCTTGAGGGTACACGGGGTGAGCTGAGGCGGAGAACCCGCACACTCCACCAAACTGTAAGATGGGTTTATTGCGGAAGGAAATGCGGCAGCCACGCTGCGCTACCGGCAGCCACGGCAAGCGAAGTTGCTTCTTTCCTACTACATCGTTTCATCCTCCATCACGGAGCACCACGTGAACGTCTGTGGGATCGAGGGCGTGTTTTTTTGTCGGAAGTCATAGAAGCTCTCCTGGAAAAATGCAAGGTGACTCATCGCACCACTACTGCCTTCCACCCGCAGACGAACGGGCTGACGGAGAGGTTCAACCGCACTTTTGGCGATATGCTCGCCAAGTACATTTCTTCTGACCACTCCAACTGGGACGCGATTCTTCCCTTTGTGCCGTACGCGTATAACACCGCGGTACAGTCCACCACAGGATTCTCTCCTTTTTTCCTCCTGTACGGTCGAGAACCATCCTGCACTCTCGACACAATCCTCCCCTATCGTCCTGATGTTTCGGAGCACACGACTATTTCTCGGCTCAGCAGCCACGTTGAAGAATGCCGCCAGATTGCCCGTGCCTTCACTTCTGAAGACCAGTCACACCAAAAACATAATCGTGATGGCGACCGCCCAGACGCGACTTTTTCTCCCGGCTCCCTGGTATGGCTTTGGATACCGACTACTACTCCTGGTCTCTCCAGCAAGCTGTTATCCAAGTATCACGGCCCCTACCGCGTCGTGGAACGCACGTCGCCTGTCAATTACGTTGTCGAGCCGCTAACCCCGTCTTCAGACCTCCGTCGCCGAGGCCGCGAGACAGTCCACCTGCAGCGCCTCAAGCGTTATTATGACCCTGTTGTCGTTGCGTGCCCATAGGTCGCCTGGGTGGCTCCCTTCGCCGCGGGGGGTGATTGTAGTGTGAAAAGGTGACAGTGGTCAAAAGCTCTATGCTATCTCCTACCCTTGCAAGGAGATTGGCCGTCGTGCAATAAGGCAAGGAAGATGAAGCACCGGTGAACTGGACAGGCATCATCTTCAACGTGGACCACAAAAAGAGCGCGTGAGAGCCAGCCGTGTGCCCCGCTTGCTTTGGACAGCCTTCTCTGAGCATCTTGCCGCATTTCCTTCCGCAATAAACTCATCTTACAATATATATATATATATATATATAGCGAATCAGAATAGGAAATGAGGGACTCGTAGAAATAACACAGAAATAAGGATTGGCAGTCAAGAAGACCTCGGAAAGCAAAGGGGAGGTTGTGGTAGGCCATTGAAACAGATCAAGAATTTGGAAAGAAAGAAAGAAAGCGAAGAAAAAATGCCAGCCAGGTGGGATCCGAACCCACGACCTCCAGAATACCGGTCTGGTGCGATAACCACTACGCTACCGGCGGGGCGATTTTCTCCCCCGCTTTTTGGGGTATTTATGTCAATGTAATTTTGTTCCTGTGCTTGGGGGTGGTAGCCAGCGCCACTCTGACTTCTCGGGGTGAAGGGGACCTTCTTTTTAATCCCCGCGCCGTGACTAGAGTGTCTACGACATGTCGAGAGTGGTCAACCAGCGTTGAACCCTCTTAAGCTCCCTATGGCACCAAGACTGCCAGAACAGAGGCCCTCGCTATGCATGTAGCGAATCAGAATAGGAAATGAGGGACTCGTAGAAATAACACAGAAATAAGGATTGGCAGTCAAGAAGACCTCGGAAAGCAAAGGGGAGGTTGTGGTAGGCCATTGAAACAGATCAAGAATTTGGAAAGAAAGAAAGAAAGCGAAGAAAAAATGCCTGCCAGGTGGGATCCGAACCCACGACCTCCAGAATACCGGTCTGGTGCGATAACCACTACGCTACCGGCGGGGCGATTTTCTCCCCCGCTTTCTGGGGTATTTATGTCAATGTAATTTTGTTCCTGTGCTTGGGGGTGGTAGCCAGCGCCACTCTGACTTCTCGGGGTGAAGGGGACCTTCTTTTTAATCCCCGCGCCGTGACTAGAGTGTCTACGACATGTCGAGAGTGGTCAACCAGCGTTGAACCCTCTTAAGCTCCCTATGGCACCAAGACTGCCAGAACAGAGGCCCTCGCTATGCATGTAGCGAATCAGAATAGGAAATGAGGGACTCGTAGAAATAACACAGAAATAAGGATTGGCAGTCAAGAAGACCTCGGAAAGCAAAGGGGAGGTTGTGGTAGGCCATTGAAACAGATCAAGAATTTGGAAAGAAAGAAAGAAAGCGAAGAAAAAATGCCCGCCAGGTGGGATCCGAACCCACGACCTCCAGAATACCGGTCTGGTGCGATAACCACTACGCTACCGGCGGGGCGATTTTCTCCCCCGCTTTCTGGGGTATTTATGTCAATGTAATTTTGTTCCTGTGCTTGGGGGTGGTAGCCAGCGCCACTCTGACTTCTCGGGGTGAAGGGGACCTTCTTTTTAATCCCCGCGCCGTGACTAGAGTGTCTACGACATGTCGAGAGTGGTCAACCAGCGTTGAACCCTCTTAAGCTCCCTATGGCATTTTTTTTTCTTCGCTTTCTTTCTTTCTTTCCAAATTCTTGATATGTTTCAATGGCCTACCACAACCTCCCCTTTGCTTTCCGAGGTCTTCTTGACTGCCAATCCTTATATATATATATATATATATATATATATATATATATATGGATATATGGGACAGAAATAAGGGTTGCCATTCAAGAAAACCTTCGGAAAGCAAATAGGAGGATGTTGTAGGTCATTGAAACAGATATACAATTTAGAATGAAAGTGGAGAAAAAATGCCCGCCAGGTGGGATCCGAACGCACGACCTCTAGAATACCGGTCTGTTGCAATAGGGAGCTTAAGAGGGTTCAACACTGGTCGACCTCTCCCGAAATGTCGTATACACTCGAGTCACGACCCGGGGGTTTAAAAGAAGGTGCCCTTCACCCGGTGTAGTCCGAGTGGCGCTGGCTAGCACCCCAAGTACAGGAAACAAAAAATACCTTAACATAAATACTCGAGAAACTGGTGGGGAAACAGCCCCGCCGGTAGCGTAGTGGTTATCGCACCAGACCGGTATTTTGGATGTCATGGGTTCGGATCCCAGCCGGCGGGCATTTTTTCAGCAATTTCTTTCTGACTCAAAAAATTCATTTGTTTCTATGACCCACCACAACCCCCCTTTGCTTTCCAAGGTTTTCTTGACTGGCAACCCTTATTTTCTGTCTGATTTCACCGAGCCGCTCATTTCCCATTTTCTGATTCGCTATATATATATATATATACATATATACATACACACACACATATATATTTAAAAAAATATATATATATATATATATATATATATATATATATATATATATATATATATATATATATATATATATATATATATATATATATATATATATATACAGAAAGATAGGGCTGCAGTCTACAACGCCAAAGGAGGCATAGGGGTGTGGTTAGGCTCTTTTCTTTTTCACTACGGTTAATGAAGTAAACATTTTTTTAATATACAGAAGAAAGAAAGAAAGAAAAACACGCGCCCAGAGTGGGGACCGAACCCACGCCTTTCGATTACATGTCGAATGCCTTACCAATTCGGCTATCTGGGCGACTGTGTTCTCCTTCACTTTCTGGGCTATTTATATTTACTAGAAGTGTATATGACGCTTGAGGGTGGTAGCCAGCGCCACTCTGACTACACGGGGAGAAGGGGACCTTCTTCTGCTATATATATATATATATATATATATATATATATATATATATATATATATTGTGAGCACAGTCTGTCTTATCGGCTTATCGGATATCGTGTCCTGCAGTGGTCAATCTCACCACATTCTGCACCATCCAGGAACACTCCCATTACCATCATCATCTCGCCGACGGGCGCGTTCGTTTTCGGCTCCATCTTGGCTGGTCTCTCACCAAAGCCGGTTGCACCATTGCCTTGCAATAAACGCTTCACCAGGACCCCTGGTCGACGTCTCTCAAGTGGTGGAGGTTGCCAACATTGATCTCTCGTACCTCGACCCCTTCCGGCACTTTCCTGGAGCTCCGTTCGGGTCGGCGACTTGCCACAATGACTACGGCTAATGCGACGACGGCTAGCACTCCAACCTCTTGCTGGACTGTCACATGCCGGCAGCGTGATCCCCCGTTTTTCACTGAACTCCCCGGAGACGACGTAGAAGACTGGCTTGACAGCTTTAACCGTGTGAGCGCCTTCAATCGATGGGACGACTCCTTCAAGCTCCAGAACGTGTCGTGGTCTCTGACCCAGGTGGCAGAAACTTGGTTTTACAACAACAAAGGAGATTTGACGGACTGGGATCGCTTTACATCTGAACTGCGTCGTATTTTCGGGACTGCCTCCAGACGTTCAGAAGCGGCCAAAAAGAAATTGCAAGACCGCATTCAACAACCAGGCGAGTCATATACGTCATACATTGAGGACGTTTTGGCCCTCTGTCGACGCGCCAACACAGACATGGCGGAGGAAGACCTTGTTCGCCACATCCTCAAAGGAATTAACGCATTTGCGTTCAAAGCGCTCGCCGTGCAAAACCCCTCCAGTGTTCGTCAGATCATCACAACCTACCAGCGCCTTGACGATATACAGTCGTTGCGCTTGCAACAGACCAAGTTGGACACTACCTCCCACCATGACTCCGACCTACGGGCGCTTATACGGTCCATCATCCGTGAGGAACTTTACGGACAGCCGTCATCTGAGTATGCGGGCGTTCACCCTCAGTCATCCGTTCCTGGGTTGCGTGGGGTAATTCGCGAAGAGCTCGCCTCTGTCACGTGCGGCCTTCCCCCAAAGCGAGATTGCCACAGCCCCGCCGCCTGCCGCCGTACCTCCGCCGCCGCCCAGTGCTCCTGCGGTTCCTCTTGCTCCATCCCTCCCGCAACCTTACCATCCACACGTGGCTCCATTGTCTACAGCTCCTCCACAGTCCCTCTACTTCTCGGCCTGGCGTCAGCCTCGTCCCTCGTGTTATTACTGTGGCATTCGAGGTCATATATCTCGCTTTTGTCGGAGACGCCAGCAGGATGAACGCCGCGCCTACCTTGATTTTTCTCGCAACGACCAACGCCAATTTTACGACCCTTAACAGCAGTCTTTCCCGCATGCTCTACGTCGCTCCTTTTCTTTACCGCCGGACTCTTTGGACCAACAGCGCAAGTCGACCTCCTTCAGACGCCGTTAGCCTTCCCCTCACCGTCGATATGCATCGCCCCTTCGCCCGGCTTCTCGACTCCATGAAAACAATCCGGAAAACTAGAAGGAGCAGTTTTTGGAGGGGAAACTGCGTCACTTGGAAAAATTACAAATCCTCCTGCTCAACCATCGAACACGTTGACTGTATTTGTTGAAGGCATTCGAGTAGACGCCCTTGTAGATACTGGTGCCAGCATTTCGATTATCAACGCAGATTTGTGTTCTCGTCTCCGAAAAGTGCGCACTCCTTATGTCGGTCCACTCCTACGTGGTGCTAACGAAGTCATGATTAAGCCTTCTGGACATTGCACGGCACGTGTTCTCATCAGTGGAGTTCTTCATCATATTCAGTTCGCAGTGTTGTCGCCTTGTGCTCATCAAATCATTTTGGTGTGGGACTTTCTCTCGTCATCGTCTGCAGTGATTTCCTGCCGTCAACCGTTTATTCACCTTTCCGACACCGACCTTGCTACTTTATCAGACGTCCCAGCCCCGCGGTTGGTCGCAACCGCCGATTGTGTTCTCTCTCCCGGACAAGAAACTGTCTTTTCTGTTACTTGTGCCGGTAATCCCGACGGAGATGTGATTGCTGTACCCGCTGGTACCTTCGCTTGCAAAGGCGTCATAATACCTCCATGTGTAATTCGCTTTTCAGGTGGATCAGCTCTCATTGCCGCCAGGAACACTAGTTCTCAGTCAATTCTGCTTCCTCCAGGCGCTACGGTTGCGTCTGTTTCCCAAGACGAAGTTGGTCCTTTTCCCCTTTGCTCTGTTGCGCCTGTTCAGCGCACCTGTGTTCCAGAACTCACGTCCTCGTGCCTCACGTCCACTATCAGCCCTGAACTCTCTGTGGAAAAGAAGGAACAACTCTTGGGCCTGCTTAATAAGCACAAGACTTTATTCGACTCGCATTCCACTCAGCTTGGACGCACATCAGCGGCATCCCACCGCATAGACACTGATGGTTTGTGCATTATCCGCCGCCGCCCATATCGGGTTTCATCGTCGGAGCGCAAAATCATCCAAGAGAATGTTGACGACATGCTTCGGCGTGACATCGTTCGTCCTTCAGAAAGCTCTTGGTCATCGCCGGTTGTTTTGGTCCGCAAGAAAGACGGTTCAGTGCGCTTCTGCGTTGACTATCGGGCTCTTAACAAAATAACAAGGAAAGATGTCTACCTTATGCCCCGAATCGATGACGCCCTCGACACGTTACATGGCGCAAAGTACTTTTCGAGTCTTGACCTTCGGTCGGGATATTGGCAGATACCCATGAACGAAGCCGATAAAGAAAAAACAGCTTTTGCCACACCGGACGGACTCTACGAGTTTAACGTGATGCCGTTCGGCTTATGCAACGCTCCAGCTACCTTTGAGCGCATGATTGATAGCGTCCTTCGTGGCTTGAAATGGAAGACCTGTCTTTGTTATCTTGATGACATTGTTATTTTTTCTGCCACTTTCCTTGAACATCTTCGACGTTTGGACGAAGTGCTGATCTGTCTAGCCCAAGCCAATCTCCAGCTCAACACAAAAAAATGTCACTTCGCCAGTACTTCCATCAAAGTCTTGGGCCATGTGAGCAAGGACGGAATCCGTCCCGACCCTGATAAGATCAATGCAGTTCTTAATTTTTCCCGGCCTCTTAGTCAAAAAGAACTCCGCAGTTTTCTCGGATTGGCTTCCTACTTTCGACGATTCATTCGTAATTTTGCAACAATAGCCTCTCCACTTAACAAGCTGCTCTCATCCGGGACCTCATTTCTCTGGACTGAAGACTGTGAAACAGCTTTCAAAACCCTAAAAGAAGCACTCACCTCTGGACCTGTACAATGTCATTTTGACGAGGCCGCCCCCACGATTCTTCATACCGACGCCAGTGGGCATGGTCTTGGTGCTGTCCTCCAACGTACCGATGCTTCCTCGGAACGTGTTGTCGCCTACGCGAGCCGCACTTTGTCCCCTGCTGAAAAGAACTATACCATAACAGAAAAAGAGTGCCTTGCCGTTGTCTGGGCTGTGCAAAAATTTCGACCCTACTTGTATGGGTGGCATTTCTCGGTCGTAACAGACCATCACGCCCTTTGCTGGTTATCGTCGCTTAAAAATGTATCGGGACGTCTTGGTCGCTGGATTCTGCGTTTGCAGGAGTACGACTTCTCTGTCACTTACAAGTCCGGCAGAACCCACAAGGATGCTGACGCTCTGTCCCGTTGTCCACAGTCATCCCCACCAGATGCCTTAGCCTCTTCCGATTCCGCAACAGCATTGCCAATGGCACCGCTGCACATCACCGGACAAACTCTCCCTTCTAACCTTGTATCTTTACAACGCGACGACACGTTCTGCAGACCACTCATCGACCAACTGGAAGGTTCAGAATCACCAACCAACGGACGTTCCCGCCGACGACTAAACAAATTTTGTCTTCTGAATGGTGGAGCTCTTTACCGCCTCAACTATCACCCCACCGGCGACAGATGGGTTCCAGTAATCCCTCGCTGCCTTCGGAACCAGATCTTAGACGTTTTCCATGACGACCCCACAGCTGGACATCTTGCTTTCCACAAGACTTGCGACCGAATCAAAAGCCGGTTCTTTTGGCCGCGTCTTTCGGCCAGCGTCGCTAAACATGTTGCGTCATGCCCTTTGTGCCAGTTTCGTAAACGCCCAACCTCGGCCTCTGCAGGGATGGTACAACCTCTTCCTTGCCCTCCTGCTCCATTTGACAGTGTTGGCATCGACTTGTATGGACCTCTTCCTCTGGCGCCGACTGGTCATCGGTGGATCGTGACTGCTGTAGACCATTTGACCAGGTATGCGGAAACTGCCCCACTCCGTACGGGTTGCGCTTCCGAGGAGGCAGATTTTTTCCTCCAAGCTATCTTTTTGTGGCATGGACCTCCTCGCACTCTTTTAAGTGATCGTGGCAGAACATTTTTTTCGGCAGTCCTTGAGGAAGTCCTTCGATCGGCCGGTACTGCCCATAAAACAACTTCAAGCATCACCCTCAGACGAATGAATTGACAGAACGATTCCACCGTACCCTCTCTGATATGATTTCCTGCTACATCAACCCCGACCACAAGAATTGGGACGTTATCCTTCCCTTCGTAACCTACGCCTACAATACCGCCGTTCAAAGTACCACCGGATTTTCACCGTTTTTTCTTGTTTATGGCCGCCACCCCCCTTCTGTTCTGGACTCCTCTTTCTTTTCCTGCCCGTTGTCTACAACAGACAACGCACTGGATCATTTTGTTTCCCGGCTAGCCCATTGTCGAAACCTCGCCCGATTGAGCACTGAGTCCTGCCAGAACGACCGAAAATCCCGCTATGACGGAGCTCGACGAGATGTCTCCTTTCATACGGGAGATGAAGTGCTGCTTTCGACGCCTCTCCGTGCGCCAGGACTGTGCGAAAAGTTTATGCCCCGCTTTATTGGCCCCTACAAAGTTCTTCAGCGTACCTCTCCAGTCAACTATTTAGTAGCTCCTACTTGTGCTGTCACCGACCGCCGGTGCCGCGGCCGGTGCCGCGGCACGTGTCACGTATGAAGCCGTTCGTCTACCGCTCTCCATACCCTTGACTTTCGGCCAGGTGGCCGCCTCGCCGCCCGGGGGGGAAATAGTGTGAGCACAGTCTGTCTTATCGGCTTATCGGATATCGTGTCCTGCAGTGGTCAATCTGACCACATTCTGCACCATCCAGGAACACTCCCATTACCATCATCATCTCGCCGACGGGCGCGTTCGTTTTCGGCTCCATCTTGGCTGGTCTCTCCCCAAAGCCGGTTGCACCATTGCCTTGCAATAAACGCTTCACCAGGACCCCTGGTCGACGTCTCTCAATATATATATATATATATATACATATATATATATGTATATATCAAGGTTGCAGTCGTCATTGCCAGTGCTATTCGGCTTTTTTCGAAATATTGAAAAGGCCGAATGACGTGTGCTTGTCACGTTTCTTTGATTCATTGATAAATAAGCGAAAATATAGGTCGAGAAAAAATCCGCCGTTTTTCCGGGAGCGGGACTCGAACCCACAACTCCGCATAACCGGTGCGGTGCGTTCGCCATTACGCTATCCCCACAGCGGCTTCTCTCTCGACTTTAAAGCGGGGGTTTATATTTACAAGAGCTCTGAGGCCGGTCAACTAGCGCCGCCCCTCGACTACCGCGGGAGACGTAGAACGTCTTCTTTCCCAGCGGCCGCCGCGTAGAACGTGGTCGGAGGTCGGGGTTAGCAATTGGCACATCCGAACTGCTGGAGCCAGTGCCTCGTAATGCATGTAGCAGAACAGAGAGATACGGGACGAGGGACTCGGTAAAGATACATATCAAGGTTGCAGTCGTCATTGCCAGTGCTATTCGGCTTTTTTCGAAATATTTATTAGGGCCGAATGACGTGTGCTTGTCACGTTTCTTTGATTCATTGATGAATAACCGAAAATATAAGTCGAGAAAACATCCGCCGTTTTTCCGGGAGCGTGACTCGAACCCACAACTCCGCATAACCGGTGCGGTGCGTTCGCCATTACGCTATCCCCACAGCGGTTTCTCTCTCGACTTTAAAGCGGGGGTTTATATTTACAAGAGCTCTGAGGCCGGTCAACTAGCGCCGCCCCTCGACTACCGCGGGAGACGTAGAACGTCTTCTTTCCCAGCGGCCGCCACGTAGAACGTGGTCGGAGGTCGGGGTTAGCAATTGGCACATCCGAACTGCTGGAGCCAGCGCCTCGTAATGCATGTAGCAGAACAGAGAGATACGGGACGAGGGACTCCGTAAAGATACATATCAAGGTTGCAGTCGTCATTGCCAGCGCTATTCGGCTTTTTTCGAAATATTTAATAGGGCCGAATGACGTGTGCTTGTCACGTTTCTTTGATTCATAGATAAATAAGCGAAAATATAAGTCGAAAAATATATATATATATATATATGGGTTTGGAAATTAGGGGCTCGTTAGGAAATACAGAAAGAAATGCCGGAAGTCTACAACGCCAAAAAAGGCATAGGGGAAGGTTAGAATATTTTTTTACCGTTAGTGACGTTACATTATTATTCATTTTTGTTAATTACGGGAGAAAGAAAGAAAGAAAAACACGCGCCCAGAGTGGGGACCGAACCGAAAGGCGTGGGGACCGAAAGGCGTGGGTTCGGTCCCCACTCTGGGCGCGTGTTTTTCTTTCTTTCTTTCTCCCGTAATTAACAAAAATTAATAATAATGTAACGTCACTAACGGTAAAAAAATATTCTAACCTTCCCCTATGCCTTCTTTGGCGTTGTAGACTGCCGGCATTTCTTTCTGTATATGTATATATATCTATATATATATACATATAATATATATATATATATATATATATATATATATATATATATATATATATATATATATATATATATTTATATATAGTAGCGAGGACAACGAGCAGCTCTTGTAACGCAATCAGCTTACCCGGGTATGCACCACATCAAGAAAGAGTGCCATGCGATCGTGGCCAATCTATGCACGACGATATGCGCGCACGCTGGTAGCAGTCGAAGAATAAGTACGGCAGAAGGTGCTTGGCGCGTGTGTTCGGCCATCGTCTGTACGCTTGTACCTGCGCTCGCCATGCTTCTGCTCCTGCCAATAAACAACATTCGGTCTACTACCGGAGGGTCAACTATATCACTTACAAGTGGTGGAGGTCAGGTGTTTCGGTCCCATCCTGGAGCTACGCAACCGAACGCTGTCCACGATGAACCACGAATCCGTCCAGCATCCTTCGTCGGCGGCACCAACCATCATCTGCTCGGGCGCACTGCGCGAGCGGGATCCACCCAAGTTCAACGGCACCGACGGAAATGATGCTGAGGACTGGCTTTCCATGTTCGAACGTGTGAGTAACCACAACCGATGGGATGACAAGAAATATTTAACAATGTCCCCTTATCTCTCACCGGCCTCGCGGAAACGTGGTGGAATAATAACGAATCCCGCAACAACACGTGGTCCTCCTTCCACTGTAACTTCATGGAAGTCTTCGGGCGCCCTTCGGTGAGGAAGCTTCAAGCCGAGCAGCGCTTACGTGTGCGAGGACAGCAGGGTGGGGAGACGTTCACTAGCTGTATAGAGGATGTCATCGACCTGTGCAAACGCGTCGACCCCTGTATGGCAGAAGCAGAGAAGGTCCGACACATCCTAAAGGGAGTCGATGACGACGCCTTCCAGATGTTACTATCCAAGCACCCCCGAACTGTCGATGACGTCGTCCGCCTTTGCCAGAGTTTCGACGAGCTGCGCAAGCAGCGAGCCCTCACACGGCAGGCTTGTGTTAGGGAGCAGCCCGTATCTAGTGTGGAGGCAGTATATGAAGGGGACCCTGCGCTGTTTGCGCGAATCAAAGATTTCATTCGGGAAGAGGTGGCCCGCCAAGTCTCCCTCCTGCCCACATCTCAGACCCGCCTTCCACCCTGGCGCCTTCGCTTCAGAATGTCATCAAGGAAGAGGTCGCTGAGGCACTACCATCGGCTCAGCATAACCTGCCCGTAGCTGCGCCCCTGACTTACGCCTCGGTAGCAGGACGGCTGTCGCACCAGCCTGCTTCGTTCTCTCGCCGACCTGTTGTATGCCCACCTGACGCTTCATTTCCTGCCGCTTCCTTTCCATCAGCGGCCCGTGCTCCAGCTTCATTACCCGCACGACCACCGATAATCCCGGTGAGCAGTTCCCAGCTAACGGGTGCGTGGCGCACGCAGGACAATCGTCCGATTTGTTTTGCATGTGGCACGCCAGGGCATGTGGATCGCTACTGTCGCCGCCGCATATTGCCGCCCGTCGCCAGCTATCCCCAGGCGCCTTTTTACACCACCCCTTACTTTTCGCCGTATGCCGCTTAACCAGCGCCGTACAATTTGCCCCCTGAGCCGACTGACCGTCCAACTTCCGCTGGCCGCCGTTCAACTTCTCCACGTCGCCGTTCGGTGTCTCCCATGCGTCGCCGCCCTACTAATGCCGAAGAGAAAAACTAAAAGCCGCAGTTCCGGAGGCAAGAACTGCGTCGCCATCGAATCCTAGAAGTCCTCATTTCTCGCTTAAAAATGTTATCGACGTAATTGTGGAAGGTGTCCCTACCATTGCTCTCATCGACACTGGAGCCGCTGTTTCGGTCATCCACGCCGACGTCTGCCGTTCTATTCGAAAAGTCATGACGCCCCTTTCTGGACTCTCGTTACGCACCGCCAGTTCACAGCCCATTAAGCCGCTAGCCGCTTGCACAGTTCGTGTCGTCATCCAGAACAATTCCTACACCATTGAATTCATGGTGCTGCCAGCTTGCTCTCACGACATCATCCTCGGGTGGGACTTTCTTTCCCACAATAACGCTATCATTAATTGTTCCCGTGCTGAAGTCGAGCTTTCTTCTATTCTTTTCGACGGTTCCTGTAATGCCGCTACAAAATTACTCGTCGCTGAAGACACCGACGTCCCGCCCAGCTCCTCCGTCATCGTGCCCCTGTGGTGTACCTCTGTCCCCGACGCCACTGTTTTGTTTACGCCTTCTGTCATTTTCTTTCGCCGCAAATGCCTTCCACTTCCTTCCGCCGTTTTGGCTGTGCGTGATGGCGCCACCACTATGTTGGTGACCAATCCGTCAGCGACCCCGTGCGCTCTTCTACAGTGGGAAACACTTGGCTTCGTAGAGCTTGTAGATACTCGTCTAGTTGTTGACGTACCAGGTGATCTTTCTCATGTTGAGATCAGTGAACTGAGTGCTACTCCATGTTCGCCCGGGCTATTGCCATCCGATGCCTTTGCCCACTGCATCGACGCCAATCTGGATGCAACCCAGCGAGAACGTATTACTTCATTGCTTTCGAAGTTTCGTTCTTCCTTTGATTGCACGCAAACCTCGCTGGGCCGCACGTCTACTGTTACGCACTCAGTTGACACAGGATCAAATGCTCCCCTTGGACAGCGCCCATATCGTGTGTCTCCGACAGAGCGGCGAACTATTGAAGACCACCTCACAGATATGCTTCAACGAGGTGTTATTCGCCCCTCGAAGAGTCCGTGGGCTTCACCAGTGGTTCTGGTTAAGAAGAAAGACGGCTGGCTGTATTCGGTTTTGCGTTGATTAGCGCCGCTTGAATACCATCACAAAAAAAGACGTGTACCCTCTTCCGCGTATCGACGATGCGCTGGACTGTATGCAGGGAGCGGAATTTTTCTCGTCACTCGACTTACGCTCCGGGTACTGGCACGTTCCCATGGCCGAGGCTGATCGCGCAAAGACGGCATTTGGAACCCCAGACGGCCTTTACGAATTTAACGTTATGCCGTTTGGGCTTTCAACGCCCCCGCCACGTTCGAAAGAATGATGGACCGTCTCCTCCGTGGCCTCAAGTGGAAGACGTGCCTCTGTTACCTGGACGGCGTAGTCGTTTTCTCCCCCGATTTCGAGACACACCTGATTCGCCCAGAACAAGTCCTGACTTGCCTTGCGAACGCTGGGCTGCAGCTAAACCTAAAAAAATGCCGCTTCGCCGCACGCAAGCTTACCATCCTGGGTCATGTCGTTTCCAAAGACGGCATCAGCCCCGACGCAACAAAGCTTCGAGCCATTGCAGAGTTCCCGAAGCCGACCACACTGAAGGCGCTTCGGAGCTTCATTGGCCTCTGTCCTTATTTTCGACGGTTTGTTCGCAACTTCGCGACCATCATTTCGCCTCTTACCAAGCTCCTCGGTAACGACAGCGGCATTTCTGCTTGGTCACCATCCTGCAACGAGGCGTTTGCGACACTGCATCGTTTGTTGACATCCCCGCCTATATTACAGCATTTCGACCCGTCGGCCCCCACGGAAGTGCACACTGATGCGAGTGGGATTGGCCTCGGTGCCGTGCTCGCTAAGCGGAAATCCGACTGTGAGGAGTATGTTGTTGCGTACGCAAGTCGGGCACTGACGAAAGCAGAAACAAATTACTCCGTCACAGAGAAAGAATGTTTGGCCATAATATGGGCGCTTGGGAAGTTCCGCCCGTACTTGTATGGCCGCCCATTTGACGTGGTGACCGATCACCACGCGCTTTGTTGGCTCGCCGCCCTTAAGGATCCTTCAGGTCGTCTTGGGCGGTGGGCTCTTCGCCTGCAAGAATATGATATCCGCGTGGTTTACCGTTCCGGCCGTAAGCATTGGGATGCTGACGAACTCTCCCGGTCTCCAATCCCGGCTGACGTGTCTCACCTTGCAACAGCGGACTGTAGCTTGTCGTCGCTCAGTGTCACCAACATGACTTGCGAGCAGCGTAAGGACCCATGGATAGCTTCCATCATCGGCGTCCTGTCTGGTCCTTCAGCTACCGGCGCACCCAGAGCACTGCGGCGACAAGCCTGTCACTACCAACTGCGTGAAGAGCTCCTTTATCGGCGGAATTACAACTCGGATGGTCGGAAGTGGCTTTTCGTTATCCCATGCTATCTGCGTGCCGACATCTGCTCCGCCTTTCATCCCGACCCGAGTTGCGCGCACGCTGGCGTCCTCAAAACGTACGAGCGACTACGCCTACGTTACTATTGGAGGGGCATGTATACCTACGTGCGGAAGTACGTGCGCTCATGTCCGGAGTGTCAGCGTCGCAAATCACCGCCTATTTGCTCTACAGCCCCGTTGCAACCACTACCGTGCCCCTCGAAACCCTTTGATCGCGTTGGAATCGTTCTGTACGGGCCCCTGCCTTTAACGGCTGCCGGTAACCGGTGGATAATTGTAGCGGTCGACCACCTCACAAGGTACGCCGAAACAGCTGCCTAGCCGGCATCCACGGCTCGTGACGTCCCCAGTCTTCTTTTGCGTCACTTTGTACTTCGTCACGGAGCGCCTCGGGAACTTCTGAGTGATTGTGGCCGCGTTTTCCTATCGGGCGTTGTGAAACCTCTACTCGCTGAATGCCACATTGTTCACCGCACGAGCTCCTCGTACCACCCGCAAACCAATGGGCTCACAGAGCGCTTCAACCGCACCCTGGGAGATATGCTATCAATGTACGTGTCGTCGGATCACTCCAATTGGGACCTCGTACTTCCGTTCATAACGTATGCATACACCACGGCTACGCAGACAACGACAGGATTTTCTCCGTTTTTCGTACTTTATGGACGCGAGCCGACCTGTACACTGGACACCATTCTGCCTTACAACCCTGACCCTACAGAATTTAAACCGGTTTCGCAACTAGCGCAGCAAGCCGAAGAGTGTCACCAACTCGCCCGTTCCTTTACAACTGCAGACCAACAGCGCCAGAAGCATCGCCGTGACGATTTCACCACCCCTCCGACATTTGAACCCGGTTCACATGTCTAGCTTTCGGTGCCCTGCCCAACACCGGGTCTCTCCTCTAAACTTGTCGCCAAATATCACGGCCCTTACAGAGTAATCGCCCGCACTTCGCCCGTGAACTACATTATGGAACCAGTCACTCCCTCCTCTGATCTTCGCCGCCGGGGGCGTGAAACAGTCCACGTTCAAAGACTGAAGCCCTACTACGACCCCCTGGTGTCGTCCTCACCCTAAGTCGCCAGGATGGCTCCTTTTCACTGGGGGCAATTGTAGCAAGGATAACGAGCAGCTCTTGTAACGCCATCAGCTTATCCGTGTAAGCATCACATCAAGAAAGAGTGCCATGCGATCGTGGCCAATCTATGCACGACGATATGCGCGCACGCTCATAGCAGTGGAAGAAGTACGGAAGAAGGTGCTTGGCGCGTGTGTTCGGCCATCGTCTGTACGCTTGTACCTGCGCTCGCCTTGCTTCTGCTCCTGCCAATAAACAACGTTCGGTCTACTACCCGAGGGTCAACTATATCCCTTACAATATCTATATATATATATATTTATATATATATATATATATATATATATATATATATATATATATATATATATATATATATATATATATATATATACAGCGAGAGAGATACAAGAGAGAAATAAGAGAAACAAAGCTGCCGCCAAAGAACGTTATACTTCGCTCACCGCCCTTCTCCCTTTTCGCGTGGCCCAGCTCACGTTTCCTCGTAACGACCGAAACGAACGACGCCGTTCACCTTCAGCACACCACTGGGCTTTGTCGCCTCTACGACCAGTTTGGCGTTGTACAAGCCACTAAGCGGAAAACTTTGTCCTGCAGTTTTTGGGGGCTAAACTGCGACACATTGTGAAAATGTAAGACCCCCGACCGGCCGTGGAACACTTTGACTGTTGTCGTTGATGGAATATATGTTACAGCATTGGTAGACACGGGTACCAACACGCCTATCATTCATAAAACTTTGTGCTCTCGACTAAGAAAGGTGAGGACTTCTTACTCGGGTCCAGCTCTAGGATTGCGAGTGGAGTTATGATTCGGATTTAAGGATATTGTACCGCGGAATACTCATCAATGACAGTCTCCTCCACATCCAATTTGCGGTAGTCTTTTCGGGCGTCTATCATTTATTTCTAGGTAGGGGCGTTTTACGTTCGGCATCTGCTATCATCTCTTTTGGCGAACCCTTGAATGATATCCCAGATACAGAGCTTGCAAGTGTCAATAGGGCGTCACATCTACGTTTGGCGAAGACCTCCGACTGTACGCAATTCCATGGCCAAGAAACTGTATTTTGAGTGCCATCAGACGAAATCGTTGACGGCGACGTATCATTGCAACAACCATAAAATTCTTCGTTAAAGGACAGTAATACCACCATGCCTTGTACGTTTTTCTTGTGGATCTGCCTGTTTCGCAGCTATAAAAAGGACAGCGGAGACCCTTTTGGTACCCTAACGCGCACCTATTGCTTCTGTGCCCCACGATGATGCTGTTGAAGTTCTTTTTCTTGACTCTATTTGAACTGTGGATAATTCTTCTGATCTTAAACAACCCCGTCTCTTTTACTGGTTCTATTATCATTCCTGGCACTTACCAAAGAGAAAGCGACCACTCCATTGACCCTACTGGAAAAGAACAAAGCCTTATCCGACACTCACTATACTGTTCCAAGCCAGGCATCTGTTGCCACTCATCACATTGAAACGGTAGTTCCTGTGTCGTCTGTCGACGCCCGTGACGCGTTTTTACTAAAGAGCGTAAATTGATTCAATCAAACACGGATGACATGTTGAAAAAAAAAACTAATCTTCGGCCTTTGGCTAACTCCTGGTGATGTCCTGCGGTGCTGATACAGAAGAAACGTGGTTCCGCGAGGTTTTGTGTGGATTATAGGGCCCTAAACAAGATCACTCACCGGGATGTTAATCCGATGCCGCGAATTGACGGCGCGCTGGTCACCTAGAAGGGTGGGGGAGTTCTTTTCTTGTCTCGATCTTCGATTGGGATTTTAGCCAGATCCCCAGACATGAATGTGACAAAGAGAAAACAGCTTTCCCAACACCTAATGGACCCTACCAATTTAATGCAATGCCAATCTGGCGTTGCAATACTTTGGCTACATTCCAAAGAATGATAGACAATACCCTCCATGGCTTGAAATGGAAAACGTGTCTCTGTTACATGGACGATATTGTTATATTTTTTGCTCCTCATTTTCCGAGCATCTTCAAAGCCTGGACCATGTACTAACTTGCATCAGCAAGGCAGGTCTCCAACTCAACGCGAAAAAATGCCACTTTGCAACCAGATCCGTCAAAGTACTGAGGTACGTTGTGAGCAAGGATGGCATTCGTCGCGATCACAATAAAACCGGACCCGTAATAAATTTTTCCGTCGCCTTGTTCAGAAAGAACTTCGTAGTTTAATTAAATTGGCCATGTTCCAGCATCTTGGCCTGCAGTATGAATAATTGAATGAAATACTTCCGTCGCTTCATTCAGAAATTTTTGACCATACCTACACCCTTAAAGAAGCCGTTGCCTTCTGGCAGACGCTTTTCTAGTTCCATGAACTAGAAAAGTGTTCCATGAACTCAAACCTGCTGTTACGTCTGCATCCTTATGCAGTCACGTTGATGAGAACGCTCCCAAAATACTCCACACCGACGCCAGTGGACATGGTATCAGGGCTGGGCTCTCTTTGGAACACCTGGTTGATTACGCCAGCCAGGTGTTGACGCCAGCTGTGAAGAACTATAGGGACCGGGCAGCTGGACGGGTGGCGCCACCACTCGGCGCTCCCCTCGTCAGTGGAATGAGCCGGTGCATTGGACTACACAGCCTCCCGTTGTTTTTGTCGTGTTTGCTTTGGTGCTTTGTACGTTTTGGTGGCGTTGTGAGCAGACATGTGAGATGAAACGAAGTCTAGACAGGTGTGTTGGGTTCTTAGATGCAGTCATGACTACATAAACTTGGCGGACGCGTCTAAAGTTCGGTATCGGCTGCAATGGCATAAGCGCTTTTTGCAGCGATCTGCGCTTGGCTCCACCCGTTCTGAGTACGAATAAAAGTACTATTATTAATATTATTTTCTTCCTAAATGCACTAACGGCTACGCAAAATTATTGTATGTTTGTAGGTTTGGGGAAGGGCTGCATTGACACGAGCGCTGGCTCCGCGCGATCTAAGTAGGAATAAAACTATTAGCAATATTAGAATTCATTTCTACAACTTTAAATTATCTTCACTGGTTTCAATGACTACGGTTTCCATGCCAGCCTCACCCTGGGATACCTCCATACGCGTGCTTTAAATAGAAAGGCACCTGCATACGAGATGGATTACCGTGTAGCCGTAGAAATGTTGCGGTAGTTTACACTTTCTGTAACCATGAGCTTTGTGCCTTCGGTTTTGGTGAGCGACACTGTGACAGCATGGGAGCCTGAAAGCCGAGGTGGAAATCCCCGTTTGTGGTGGTCATTTTATCAAGAGCCAAAGTTATTCACCAACTCAAAAGCCCAAGCTACAAACCATCCCTCGTCCTCTTCCCATTTTACCACCTGCGTAGAATAAGGGCTGGCACTGATATTTAAAAAATGTGACAGTGTTAACGTCAGCCGGTGTTTTTAATGCTTACGTATTCTTTACAGAGTACCTAAAAAATCGTGTAATGCCTGGTGAAGACACCAAAAACGCGCGATTAGTTGCCTCAAATATGAGTGCATGAGCCCGAGTACTCCACCACAGACATATTCCCGACACGCTAGGAAAAGCTCAGATTTGGAGAGGGGGCATGGAAGTTCAAAATTAAACAGCAAAATCATCTAGCCCTCCGTCTAATGATGGTTGGACACAAAGCTTTCTTCGTGCGAAATCGAATGGGAAATGGTCAAAGTCAAAGACGCTACGATCAAAAGACCAAACTGCGTGCTGGTAAAATTCGATGCCTAACTAGTCAAAGTTTAAATCCAGAAGGTGACCAAGGAAACCCATACGATAGAGCTTTGCGATAAACCATCATCGTCGTCAGACGGAGGTGTGCGTGATTTTTCAAGCGTATGTGGCAGCTTGTAAACCGACCGCAGCATTCAGTTATGAAGCTGAGTACAGGTTTCGGGCACAATCCTGTCTTGCGTCCTTCAGCCACGCAGGAATCGGTTGTTGAAAAACCATTTAACAACTAGCCAGCAACCATTGCAATTCTTGTAAAGCTATGCTTCTCCACGACAAGCAATAACGTTCTACTATCATGCGGTATTAATTCTATCAACGATTCATGATGACTGTAGTACGAGCATTTCTGTGAAATTAAACACGTTTCACAAGTAGGTAATGAAGTTACGGAAGCGTCATCCGTCACAATTTCTGTTTTGAGGTAAATCTTCGAAGCCACCCCCCAACTTTGTATTTCGCTTGTGCACAACATCGACGCCGTTTCGTCATCAACTGCCAAAGGCCAGCGCCGCAGCATTCCTATATCGGTTGCACACACCGACTTTGTGGGAGCAATTATCGGCAGTATACTCCTCGATTCGCGAAACTGCATGCAGGCATAAAACAATTGCATGAAGCAACGAACTTTCACTTCCAGCTTGACTTCCAGGTTGGCGCATTGAGCGTCGCCTGCTATTAGTAAATACTGAGTATGTGCGTAAATAACACACCTGGCATACCTCGAAACGTCACATCCACGCTCAAAATTTACCGGTCTGAAAAATGCACGGGGGTTACGTACGCTTTGCAAGCCGCACCGCAGAAAAACGACATAAAGTCATGCACAGCTACGCTGCGCTGACCGCCACCGGAATCCACTGACGAGCGGTTCGCCACGGGCGGCGCTGTTCGCTGAAACGACGGTGGTGCCATACAACGGCAGCCCGGTCCCTATATGATAACCGAGCAGGAGAGCGATCTACAGTTTGGTTTATTGAAAAGTTTTGACCATAATTGTGTGGTCATCACTTCACTGTTGTAACCGATCACCATGCACTCTGCTGGCATTCCTCCCTCCAAATTTTATCCAGCCGCCTTGCCCTATAGATGCGACAGCCGCAAGAGCACGATTTTGACGTATTATACAAGTCCGGCAGAAAGCAGTCGGATGCCGACTCACTTTATTCTCTCTTCTTTGTCTTTACAGCGATCGGATAATTGCTGTCACAACAAATTGGGTCTTCTGCGGGGTTCAACTTAACCCCCTAACGGCCGCTCGCGCCGCCAACAAATTTGAACTGATGAATGGTAACTGCCTTCAACACATCAACTAGCATTCTATCGGTGACAAATGGGTCCTTGTCGTTCCATTTTACCTTCGGCAAGAGATATCTCAAACGTTTCACGAAGCTGCTAGCGCTGGTCGTGGTCTCTGCATTAAAACATATGATCGCAAAAAAAGACGGTTTTTTGTCCCAGTCTACCAACAAGTGTCGCCAAATTCGTTTCATCCTGTGAATCTTGCCAACGCTGCAAATAACCAACCTCGACTCCATCTGAGATACTACAGCCCTGCCATGTCCTTCAAATCCATTTGTAACTACAGGGATTGATCTGTAAGGACCCCTTCCAGCCTCCCCAGCTGGTAATCAGTAGGTTGTCACCCTGGTTGACCACTTTACCCAGTACGCCGAAACAGCGGCTCTTTCACACGTGTTCCACCTAGAAGGTTGCAGAATTATTTTTGCCGGCCATCTTTCTGCGCCATGGTCCGCGTCACGTTGTCATCAGTGGCCGCGGAAGGACGTTTCTTTCTGCCAAAGCGGAACAACAAAAAATACCCTAACATAAAAACCCCAGAAAGTGGAGGAGAATATAACCCCGCCGGCAGCGTAGTGGGCATCGCACCAGACGCGTATTTTGCAGTTCGTGGGTTCGGATCCCAACTTGCGGGATTTTTTCTCCACTTTCCCTCTGTCTTTCAAAATTGTTTTTCTGTTTCAATGACCTACCACATCCTCCCTGTGCTTTCCGAGGTTTTCCTCACGGCCAACCCTTATGTTTGTCTTACTTCAACGAGACGCTCATTTCAAAGTCTGATTCGCTATACGCACAGCGAGGGCCTCTGTTCTGGCAGTTTTGGGGCCATAGGGAGCTTGAGAGTTCAGCGCTGGTCGACAACTCTCAACATGTCGTAGACACTCGAGTCAAAGCCCAGAGGTGTATAAGAAGATCCTTTTTTCCCGAGTAGTACGAGTGGTGCTGGCTTCCACCAGCAAGCGCAGAAAATAAAACTACCCTAAAACAAATATTCTTGAAAGTGAAAGGGAAATGCCATGACGGTAGCGTAGTGGGCATTGCAAAAGACGCGTATTCTGCAGGTCGTGGGTTCGAATACCACACGGCAGGCGTTTTTTTCTCCACATTTGTGCTGCCTTTCCAAAGTCCTTATCTCTTCCAATGACCTCCCATATCCTCCCCTTATCTTTCCGAGGATTTTTTGACGGTCAACTCCTATTTCGGTCTTATTTACAGGAGCCCCTCATTTCTCATTCTGATTCGCTATATGCATAGCGGTGGCCTCTGTTCTGGCCGTCTTGCTGCCATAGGCACGTTAAGGGGGTCTAACGCTGGTCGACCAATCTCGACAGGTCGTAGATGCTCGAGTCACGGCCCGGCTATTAAAAACAAGGTCATCTTCACCGCGATTAGTCCGAGTGGCGCTCGAAGCACCCCAAACGTCAACAAACAAAAAAAGCCTACATAAAATATCACGAAAGTGGAGGAGAACATAACCCCGCCGGCAGCGTAGTGGGCATCGCACCAGACGCGTATTTTGGAGGTCGTAGGTTCGGATCCCAAGTTGCCAGAAACGAGGTCTTCGCTATCCCTGTGGCGAATCAGAATAGGAAATGAGGGGTTCGTTCAAATAAGACATAAAAAGGGTTGACAGTCAAAAAAATGTCGGAAAGCAAAGGCGAGGATGTGGTAAGTTATTGAAGCAGACAAGAAATTTAGAATAACAAAAAGAAAGTTGAGAAAAAATGCAAACCGCGTGAGATCTGAACCCGCGTCCTTTTGAATACGCGTCTGTTTGGATACCCACTACGCTACTGGCGGTGCTATTTTCCCCTCCACTTTCTGGGATATTTATATTAGTGTATTTTTGTTTCCTGCGCTTGGGGGTGGTAGTCATGCGCCACTATAACTACTCGGGGTGAAGGGGACATTCTTTTTAATCTCCGGGCCGAGACTCGAGTGTCTACGACCTGTTGAGAGTTGTCGACGTGTGCTGAAAAGTGTTAAGCTGCCTATGGCAACACGACTGCAAGATCAGAGGTCCTCGATATTTATATAGCGAATAAGAAGGGGAAATGAGGGGCTTGTTGAAATGAGACAGAAATAATGGGTGGCAGTCAAGAAAACTTCGAAAAGCAAAGGGGAGGACGTGATGGGTCATTGAAAGAGAAGGAATTCAAAAAGACCTAAACAAAGTGGAGAAAAAATGTCCACCTGGTGGGATCCGATTCCACGAAATCCAGAATACGCGCCTGGTGTGATAGTTACTGTGCTTTTAGTGTGGATATTTTCCCCTCCACTTTCTGGGGTATATAAATTAAGGTATTTTCGTTTCCTGCGCTTGGGGGGGTAGCCAGCGTCACTCGAACAACTCGGGGTAAAGGTGAACTTCTTTTTAACCCATGGGGCGTGACTCGAGTGCCTACGACCTGTGGAGAGTGGTCTACCAGCGTTAAATCCTAATAAGATGCCTATGTCACCAAGACTACCAGAACAGAGGCCCACGCTTAGCATATAGCTAATCAGAATGGGATATGAGGGGCTCATGGAAATAACACAGAAACTAGGGTTGGCAGTCAACCAAACCTCGGAAAGCAAAGGGGAGGATGTGGTGGGTCATTGAAACAGATAAGAAATTTGGAACGACAAAAAAAAGTCGAGACAAAATGCCCACCATGTGGGTTCCGAACCCGCGACCTCCAGAATACGCGTCGGGTGCGATGCCCACTACGCTAGCAGTGGGGCTATTTTCCCCTCCACTTTCAAGAATATTTGTTTCAGGGTGTTTTTGTTTCCTGCGCTTTGGGGCGGTAGCCAGCGGCACTCGGACTTCGCGGGATGAAGGGGGCCTTGTTTTTAACCTCTGGCCCGTGACTCGAGTGTCTACGACCTGTTGAGAGCGGAGCAGCGCTGAAACCTTTTAAGCTCCCTTTGGCACCAAGGCTGCCAAAACAGAGGCCCTTGCTATGTATATAGGGAATCAGCTTGGGAAACGAGGGGATCGTTGGAAAGACACATGAATAAGGGTTGGTAGTCAAGAAAACTTGGAAAAGTAAAGGGGAGGATGTGGTAGGTCATTGAAACAGATATGGAATTTGAATAGACCAAAATAAAGTGGATAAAATGCTCGCCGGGTGGTATCCTTACCCACGGCATCCAGAATACGTGTCCGGTGCGATGTTCAATACACAACCACAGGGGCTGTTTTCCCATTCACTTTGTGGGGTGTATAGATTAAGGTATTTTTGTTTCCTGCGCTTGGGGGTGGTAGCCCGCGTCAGTCGGACAAGTCAGGGTAAAGGGGGGCGGCTTTTTAACCCCCGGGCCGTGGCTCGAGTGTCTATGACTTGTCGAGAGTGGTCGACCAGCGTTAAACCCTATTAAGCTGCCCATGGCACGAAGACTACAAGAATAGAGGCCCTCGCTATGCATATAGCGAATGACAATCTGAAATTGTAGGATCGATGAAATAAGACAGAAAAAAAAATTCCCCCGCATTTCCCCGAAGGGGAGTATAAGGAAGTGCGAAGCACGGGGTGATGCTACGAGTGGGAGTTTGTTGAAGTTTGGTGGCATTTTGCCCGTTAGTTACATTAACACCCCCTCGTGAGCACGTTTCGCTTAACACGCCTCGTTTGTCCCTCTGCGGAAGTTTTGGTGAATTAACGTGTATGTTCGAGAGATGTTCGAGAGGGAATGTAATCACGCACACACATACACACACACGCAAAGTAAAGTGAAACGACAGTATTTATTTCAGCACTTGTTTGTGTTGTCGTTGTATGCGACGGTCATTACGACCGCCTTGTGGTCGCTAAAGTGGACCGTTAAGGGTTGTTGCAGCCGCTATAACGCCGCTGAGTCGCCAACGGACGCCGCTGACGACGTAGTTTGAATGCGTTAAAGATATAAGGCGCGTTACTAACACTGATATCAGAGTCGCGTCCCTGGCTTAGTCGGTAGAGCGTCGCGCTGCGGCCGCAAAGTCCTCGGATCGAAACCTGGCGCCGGATGCTGTTTTTTTTTTATATAGTGTAGTGGCCTGGCTGGCGCGCCGAGAGAGGGTGTTGCGAGCTGGAGATAAGTAAAGGGGCTTTAGGGCGCGCGCACCCGCAGCTGTTGCTATGCGGACTACGGCGGCGGACGATTCAGGCTCGCTTATGAAGTGCATTCGCACTTATTCCTGGCCAATCTCCCACGTGGGTATGTGCCATGTCAGCGGCCAGGCAGCGCGCGCCCATCTCCCCCCGTTGCTAAGGAAGACGAAAAGCGCGCGCACCCGCAGCTGTTGCTATGCGGACGGCGGAAGGTTCGGGGTCGCTTATAAAGTGCATTCGCACTTAAAAAGGGTTGGCAGTCAAGAAAACCTCGGAAAGAAAAGGGGAGGATGTGGTGGGTTTCTGAAGCAAATAAGAAATGTGAACAACAAAAAGAAAGTGGAGAGAAAATTCCCAGCGTGTGGGATCTGAACCCACGACATCAAAATACGCGTCTGATGCGATTCCCACTGCGCTACTGGTGGGGCTATATTCCCATCCACTTTGTGGGGTATTTATGTTAAGGTATTTTTGTGTCCTGCGCTTGGGGGTAGTAGCCAGCGCCTCTCGGACTCCTCGCGGTGAAGGGGACTTTCTTTGTAAACCCAGGCCCTCAACCGAGTGTGTACGACCTGTGGAGAGTATCCGACAAGCGATGAACCCTGTTAAGCTTCCTATGGCACCAAGACGGCCACAACGGAGCCCTCGCTATGCATATAGCGAATCAGAATGGGAAATGAGGGGCTCGTTGAAATGAGACAGAAATAAATGTTTGTAGTCAAGAAAACTTCGAAAAGCAAAGGAGAGGATGTGGTACGACAGTGAAACAGATAAGGAATTTGAAACTACCGAAAGAAAGTGGAGAAAAAATGCCCGTCGGGTGGCATCCGAACACAAGACCTTCCAGAATACGCGTCTGGTGTGATGTCCACTACGCTACCGGAGGGGCTGTTTTCTCGTTTACTTTCTCGGGTGTTTATATTAAGGTATTTTTGTTGCCTGGGCTTGGATGTAGTAGTCTGCGTCAGTCAGACAAGTCGGGGTAAAGGGGACCTGCTATTTAACCTCCGGGCCTTGGGTCGAGTGTCTATGACCTGTCGTGAGTGGTCGACAAGCGATGAACCCTGTTAAGCTTCCTATGGCATCAAGATTGCCAGAACAAAGCCCTCGCTATGAATATAGAGAATCAGAATGGGGAATGATGGGCTCGATGCATTAAAACAGAACTAAAGGTTGTTAGTAAAAAAAAAAACTTCTAAAAGCAAAGGGGAGGATTTGGTAGGTCATTGAAACAGATAATAAATTTGAAAATACCGAAAGCGCCGAAAAATGCCCACTGTTTGGGATCCGAACCCACGACCTCCAGAATACTCGTCGGGTGCGATGCTCACTACGCTACCGGCGGGGCTATATCCCCCGCCCCATTTCAAGAGTTTGCTTTGCGGTATTTTTGTTTCCTGCGCTTGGGGGTGGTAGCCAGCGCCACTCGGACTTCTCGGGATGAAGTGGATCTTCTTTTTAACCTCTGGGCCGTGTCTGGATTGTACACGACCTGTTGAGAGCGGTCGTGCTGCGCTGAAGCCTCTTAAGCTCCCTATGGCGCCAAGACTGCCAGAACCGAAGTCCTTGCTATGCATATAGCGAATTAAAATGGGAAAGGAGGGGCTCGCTGAAGTAGGACCGAAATAAGGGTTGGCAGTCAAAAAACTTCGAAAACCAATGGGCGGATGTGGTAGGTCATTGAAACAGATAATGAATTCGGAAAGACAGAAAGAAAGTGGAGAAAAAAATGCCCGCCTGTTGGGATCCTAATCCACGACCTCCAGAATACGCTTTTGGTGCGATGACCACTACGCTAGCTGCGGGGCTATGTGCCCCTCCTTTTTCTGGGCTATTTATGTTCAGGTATTTTTGTTTCCTGCGCTTGGGGGGGGGGGTAGCCAGTGCCACTCGGAAAACTCGCCGTGGCCGGGACCCTATTGTTAACCTCCGGGCCGTGACTCGAGTGTCTACGAATCGTCGAGAGTGGTCGACCAGCGCTCAACACTCTTAAAGGGACACTGAAGTGAATTTGTCAAGCTCCCGTTTTTGCTTGCACTGTGTAGACTGGCTCAAATTAGCACACTTCTCATCGTTTTTACGATTGACAAATCGGTAATTATTTTACAAAGCGCGAAAGAAGAAAAACTACCATGCGCGGTTTGCGGCGGCCGCACCAACTAAAGCTGTGACGTTAGGAGGAGCGGGCACCGTGATTGGAGAATGCCCAAGGTGAGCAACCGAACAAGTTTCGGTTTCGGTTTCGGTTCTGTAAAAAACAACCGGTGGCGTTGTTGGATGGGCAGTCTCAATGACTTAGTAATCATCGTACCGCGCTTCTGCCGTGTTGTCAGCTGTAAAAATGCATAAAGATAAGCCTCCTAGGACGGCTTGTAGTCGTAGCATTCACTAGCCGAAACCTACGCAGTGCATGAACGCCCTCCGCGTACCCGTAGACGCCCAAATGTCATGCGCTTTTCCCCCATAATTGGAGCTTGCCTCCCTCATGCCTGTATCGTAAAAAGCGTGTTCGCACCAGGCCAAGGGTCTGTTCATTCTGGCCTGTGCCCACTGCCTGCAAGCAGTCGGTGCTTATGGCAACAGCACGCCAACGAGAACTCGCTAGCGCGCCATGCATGTGCCAGCCTGCGCGCGTTTTGTGAACTAGTTCATGTAGCCATGAACGTTGCGGCCCAAAAAAAGGTGAACTCAATATAGAAAACATCGGCTGAAAACAAAAAAGTTAACTTACAAAAAAAAGCACGTACCCGCGGGGATTCGAACTCATGACTTGCAAAACATTAGCGGTGACATACCCAGCACCCCAGACTACTGAGCCACGGAGCGGGACGCGAAGGGCTTGCTAATGTAGGGTATATATTGTATATCTGGTTTACACATTTATTTAGTTTTGGCATTTCAAGCAGCTTAGGTGACTATTTGTTGTACTGCGATCGTGCAGTAAGCGTCGCCCGAGTTTCCACAGTAGCTCACGCCTAGCAATTGCATTTCGTAGACGGAAAAGCGTTCGCAGATGCGTAGTCGTGCTGCTGACCGCTGTGCTTGTTCGCCCAGCGCAAAAAAGTGTTTCCCACGCCCTAGTTTTACGCTGTACGGTGAAAATATCAGTTGATTTTATTTCCTTAGTACCTATATTGACTTCGCTGACTCTTCTCCCGCCTTCAAGAGGCCTTATATTTTCCTACTTGCGAACCAGTCAGCGAAGCGTCGCATGTGCGCTTGTGCAGCACTTGTGTGAAGCGAACTTGACTTGGAGCTAGATACAGTGTACAAACAAACCAAGTAAAGAAAGGCACATTCTTCCATTCACAAACGTGTCCTGGCTTCGTTTCAACTAAGCGAACGAATGGCGACCAAGCAATTTTTTTTAACCTCCTTGATTGCGACGACCTGCCGGCGGCCGGCGGACGAAACGCTCGGCCGACTGACTCTGTCGGCCGGGGAGCTGTGCAGTAGCGCAGCCGTGGCGCAGCCAATTGCCAGCTCATCCCCTCCTGACGTCTCACGAAAACGCCACAGAAAATGGGCGAGCGTAAAGAGAGGAGGACAGCATTTTCGAATTAGTTTTTCTACTAAATAAAATCGCGTAAACGTGCCTAGAGTGGTCGAAACATGGCCTGGGGACTCCGGACTACAATTTGCGCTAGTAATCCCGCAAAGTTTACATATCACTTCAGTGTCCCTTTAAGCTTCCTGTGCACCACAACTGCTAGAACTCGCTATGCATATAGCGAATATGAATAGCAAATGAGGGGCTCGTTTAATTAGGACAGAAATAGGGGTTCAAAGTAAAGAAAACCTCGGAAAGCAAATGGGGATAATGTGGGAGGCCATTGAAATAGATAGGAAATTTGCAAACACCGAAGGTGGAGAAAAAATCCCCATACGTTGGAATCCGAACACACGACCCCCAATAT
This sequence comes from Haemaphysalis longicornis, assembly GCF_048455015.1. Classification (NCBI taxonomy): domain Eukaryota; kingdom Metazoa; phylum Arthropoda; class Arachnida; order Ixodida; family Ixodidae; genus Haemaphysalis; species Haemaphysalis longicornis. The sequence goes on from NW_027526445.1 coordinate 66,623,602, forward strand.
ATGCGTCGGGTGCGATGCCCACTACGCTGCCGGTGGGACTGTGTTACCTCCACTTTCTAGCGAATTTATGTTCAGGTATTTTTCTTTGTTGCTCTTTGGGGTGGTAGCCAGAGCCAGTCGGACTACTCGGAGTGAAGGTGACCTTTTAACCTCTCGCGCCGTTACTCAAGTGTCTACGGCCTGTAGAGAGTTGTTGTCTAGCGTTAAACCCCCTCAAGCTGACTATGGCACCCTGACTGCCAGACCAGAGGCCTTCGCTATGCATATAGCGAATAAAAATGCGAAATGAGGGGCCCGTTGAAATTAAACAGAAATACGGGTTGAGAGTCAAGAAAACATGGGAAAGCAAAGGGATGATATGTGAGGTCATTGAAACAGATAAGTAATTTTGAAAGTTACAAAGAAAGTGGAGAAAAAATGTCCGTCAGTAGGGTTCCTAACCCACGACTTCCAAAATACGCACCTGGTGCGATGACCACTATGCTACCGGTCGGTGTATGTTCCCCTCCACTTTCTGGGGTATATAGGTTCAGGCATTTTGGTTTCCTGCACTTGGGCGAGGTAGCCTGCGCCACTGGGACTACTCGCGGTGAAGGGAACCTTCTTTGTAACCCCCGGGCCACGACTCCAATGTGTACTAACGGTAAAGAGTGTCCGAGAAGTGATGCACCCTCTTAAGGGTGCATCACTTCTCGGACATCCCTGCTAAGGGTGCGAACAACCTAGGAAATTGGAACAACAGAATGAAAGTGGAAAATAAATGCCCACCGGGTGGGATTCGAACCCGCGACCTCTAGAATACGCGTCTCGTGCGATGCGCACAACGCTACCGGCGGGGCTATTTTTTCCTCCACTTTCAAGAATATTTGTTTTAGGGCAGTTTTGTTTGCGGTGCTTGGTGATAGTAGCCAGCGCCACTCGGACTACTCCAGGTAAAGGGGGCTTTCTTTTTAACCCCAGGCCGTGAGTCGAGTGTCTACGACATGTCGAGAGTGGTCGAACAGCGTTATACCCTCCTGAGCTTCCTATGCCACCAAGACTTCCAGAACAGAGGCCCTCGCTCTCTCTGTGGCGAATCAGGATAGGAAATGAGGGGCTTGTTGAAATAACACCGAAAAAAGGGTTGGTAGTCAAGAAAACTTCGAAAAGCAAAGGGGAGGATGTGGTCGGTCATTGAAACAGATAAGGAATTTGAAAAAACCAACTGAAAGTGGAGAAAAAATGCCCGCCTTGTGGGATTCGATCCCACGACCTCCAGGATACGCTGCTCTTGCTACGAGCACTATGCTACCGGTGGGGCTATTTTCCCCTCCACTTTCTGGGGTATTTATATTTGAAATTTTTGTTTCCTGCGCTTGGGCATCGTAGCCAGCGTAACTTCGACAACTCGGGGTGGAGGGGACCTTTTTTTTAACCTCCGGGCCGTAACTCGAGTGTCTACAGCCTGTCGTGAATGGTCGACCAGCACTGAACCCTCCTGAACGCCCTATGACACCAAAACTGCCAGAACAGAGGTCCTCGATATGCATATAGCGAATCAGAATGGGAATTTAGGGGCTCATTGAAATAAGACAGGAACAGGGGTTGACAGTAAAGAAAAATTCTGAAAGCAAAGGTGAGGATGTGGGAGGTTATTCACACAGGTAAGAAATTTGGAAAGACAGAGAGAAAGTGGAGAACAAATGCCCAAAGGATGGCATCAGAAACCACGGCCTCCGAAATACGCGTCTGGTGCGATGAGCACTATGGTACCGGTGGGGCAGTCTTCCCCTCCACTTTCTAGGGTGTTTATATTCAGGTATTTTTGTTTCCCGGGATTTCGCATCGTAGCCAGCGTCACTCGGGGAACTTTGGCTGAAGGGGTCGCTCTTTTTAAACTCTGGGCCGTGACTCCAGTGTCAATGACCTGTCGAGAGTGGTTGACCAGCGTTAAATTCCCTTAAGCTGCTTGTGGCGCCCAAACGGCCAGAACAGGGGTCGTCGCAATGAATATAGCGAATAAAATTTGGAAATGAGGGGCCCGTTGAAATTAGACAGAAATAGGGGTTGAGAGTCAAGAAATCCTGGGAGAGCAAAGGGGAGAATATGGGAGTTCATCGAAACTGATAAGTAATTTGGAAAGACAGAAAGAAAGTGGAGAAAAAATGCCCTGTAGAAGGGATCCTTACCCACGACCTCCAGATTACGCTTCTGGTGCGATGACCACAACGCTACCGGCGGGGATATTTTCCCCTCGACTGTCTGGGGTTTTTATGTTAAAGTATTTTGTTTCGTGTGCTTGGAAGTGGTAGCCAGCGCGACTCGGAATACTCGCGGTGAAGGGGACCTTCTTTTTAAACTTCGGGCAGTGACTCGAGTGTCTACGACCTGTTGAGAGTAGTCGACCAGCGCTGAACCCTCTTAAGCTCCCTATGGCACCACGACGGCCAGAACCGAGGCCCTTGCTATGCATAGAACGAATCAGAATGGGAAATGAGGGGCTCGTTGAAGTAAGACAGAAATAAGGTTTTGCAGTCAATAAAACCTCGGAAAGCAATGAGAGGATGTGGTGGGTCATTGAAACAGATAAGAAATTTGAAAGACAGAAAGAAAGTGGAGGAAAAATGCCCGCCGGTGTATCCGAAACTACCACCTGCAGAATACGCTTATGGTGCGATGACTACCGGTGGGGCTATTTTCGCATCCACTTTGTGGGGTAATTATACTAATGTATTTTTGTTTTTTGCGCAATAGGTTGGTAGCCAGCGTCACTCGGACAACTCGGGGAGAAAGGAATCTTCTTTTTAACTCCCGGACGTGACTCGAGTGTCTACGACCTGTAGAGTGTGGCCGACCATCGTTAAACCCTATTAAGCTGCCTTTGGCACCAAGACGGCCAGAACCGAGGCCCTGGCTAAGCATATAACTTATCAGAATAAAAAATGAGGGGCTCATTGAAATAAGACAGAAACAAGAGTTGGTAGTAAAGAAAACCTCAGAAAGGAAAGGGGAGGATGTGGTCGACCATCGTTAAACCCTATTAAGCTGCCTTTGGCACCAAGACGGCCAGAACCGAGGCCCTGGCTAAGCATATAACTTATCAGAATAAAAAATGAGGGGCTCATTAAAATAAGACAGAAACAAGGGTTGGCAGTAAAGAAAACCTCGGAAAGGAAAGGGGAGGATGTGGTTGGTCGTTGAAACAGATAAGGAATTTGGAACAACAAAAAGTAAGTGGTGAAAAAATGTCCACCGCCTAGGAGTCTTACCCGCGACCTCCAGAATACGCGTCTGGTGCGATGGCCACTACGCTACAGGCAGGGCTATTTTCCCCTCCACTTTGAAGAATATTTGTTGTAGGGCATTTTTGTTTCCTGTAATTGGGGGTGGTAGCCAGCCCCAGTCGGGCTACTCGGTGTGAAGGACAACTTCTTTTGAACCTCTGGGCCCTGAATCGAGTGTATACGACCTGTTGAGAGTGGACGAGCAGCGCTGAACCCTCTTAAGCTCCCTATGGCACCGAGACGGCCTGATCAGAGGCCCTCGGTATGCATATAGCGAATCAGAATGGGAAATCAGGTGGCTCGTTGAAATTCGACAGAAATATAGGTTGACAGTAAAAAAAACCTCGGAAAGCAAAGGGGAGGATATGGGAGGTCAGTGAAAGAGATAAGGAATTTGGAAAGACAGAACAAATGTGTAGAAAAAAATGCCCGCAGGGTGGAATCCGAACTCACGACCTCCAGAATACGCGTCTGGTGCCATGACAACTACGCTCCCGCTGTGCCCAGGTACCCAGCACACTACTACAGTCCATGTTAGAGCTTAAGCAGACATTATGGATTTGATAAGATGGTTTAATATAATGTTTCTCTTTGGTTTTCCTGAATGGAGAGCTAGTACTACACTCAGGGAGTCTGTAAAAATATTGGAACTGTGTATTCTGGTTTCTGTAGTGTGTTCCACAGTGGTTAAAATGCCGTATGCCTGAGCTTTAAAAATACTGGTATTTTTGTTCATTGGCTTTGGGATAGCAATGTTTAGGCCATGTGTAGCGCATGACACAGAAGCGGCGGACTTGGAGGCACATGTGTAAAACTTTATGTATTCATATTTGTGTCGTAGGTGCAGAATGTGCTGCAAGATGAGTTCTCTTGGTGCAGTGCTTTTGTTAATGGCTCTAAAAGATAAATCACAAGAAATCGGGGACATTTCCCAGGGTGCAACAAGGTTTGTTTTGTAAGTCTCGTTAAAAGAAATCCCAAGCTCTTCAGCATGCACTTTCACTCTCAACGAAAAAGGCATAGATATAGAGGGCCGACTGAGAAACGAGTGCATGGCAGAGGTATCATTGACAATAAACGATGGAGGGTGATTTTTTCTGAATTTGGCCTTCATGGCATACAATAGGTCTGTGTATAAGCGTTGGTCTTCGAGGCAATACTGGTCACATTCCACATATAGGCTTTGTGCCGGACTCGTTCGAGCGGCTTCTGACGAAAGGCGAAGCCCAAGGTGCAGAACAGGGTGAAGCATTTTTAAAGCGGTTTTCGAAGCTGACCCGTATACTACACTCTTATAGTCCAACCATGACTTCAGTAAGCTGTTGTAGATGCACAGCAGGCACATCTTATCTACGCCGTAGGAGTGGTGGGATAAGAATTTTAGTATATTCATTGCCTTTATACATTTTATTTTGAGTAGCTTTATATGTGGAATAAATGACAGCTTTTCATCTAGCAAAATCCCTAAAAACTTGTGTCCCTTCTTCACAGGCACAGCCACTCCACTGAGCTGGGCGGTGGGCTCAGGGTGAATACCACGCCTCTTGGAAAACAAGACACATGTGCTCTTTTGAGGATTTAGGTTAAAGCCATTTTCGTCGGCCCATTTTACAAGTCTATCTTTGGCAAGTTGTAACTGCCGTTCACAGATAGACAGGTTGCAGGACTGGAAACTGGTATGAACATAATCCACGTAAATGGAGTAAAACGTGGTATGGGGCAGAGCTTTTCCAAGTGTGTTCATCGTAGCTATAAAAAGCGTGCAACTAAGTACTCACACCTGAGGAACGCCATTTTCTTGCATATACAACGCGGATACTGCAGCCCCGACCCTCACTCTGAATGTTAGTTCAGACAAATAGCTTTCAAGGGCATTAAGAATGTTCGCACAAATACCAAAAGATTTCAGGTCCCGCAGGATGCCGTAGCGCCGGACAGTGTTACATGCTTTTTCAAAATCAAAAATATGGACATAAAAACTGTTTGCTAACAAAGGCATTTTTCACATAGGATTCAAAAGCGACAAGTTGGTCGGTTGTGGTCTGTTGTTGATCTGCCCGACCACAAACCTGCCTGGCAGGTGTCACGAATACCGTTGTATTTCAGGAAGTATAATAACCTTCTGTTGATCATTTTTTCGAACAGCTTGCACAAGCAGCTGGTCAGGGCAATTGGTCGATAACTTGAAACACAGGTTGCATCCTTTCCCTCTTTCAACAGTGGCACAACAATAGCCTGTTTTCATGCCTTAGGAAACTGCCCAGTACGCCATATTCTGTTATATAAAAACAGGTGAGTATTGATTGAGTCTGTATGAAGGTGTTTGATCATGCCGTACGTATGTTATCTGCAGCTGGTGCTGAAGGCTTGCAACCAGCCATCGCTGTCATGAGCTCGTGAAGGGAGAATGGAGAGTTATAGGAGTCGTTTGATTGCTTGTGGTCACGTGTGGACTTCCGCTAAGCTGACTTTTTGTAGTGTATCATTGTGCTTGTGTAGAAAGTAGTGTATAATTGTGCTTGCGTAATGCGAAGAGCTTGAGACGTGTTCTAAGTGTTGTGCCAACGCGTTTGCCTGGTCCTCTAGGGCGCCACCAGTGGTGTTACCAAGGGGTAAGCCATGTGTGCTTTGTCCATTTAGTTTCTTATCCTGTTCCAAACCTTTCTTTTATCGGTGAAAGAATTTATTGAAGTAAAGAAGGACCTCCTGCTATTGTTTTTGCTTGACGGCGAATGCGCCTTCCCATGGCTTTGGTGCGCTTGAACGCTACAAGTTTGTCCGCAGTGGGGTACCTGCGAAGAATGCTCCATGCCTTGTTTTCTGCGTGGCGTGCTTGTCGACACTGTTAATTCCACCAGAGCCGCCTTAGGTTACTTGTATTACCAGAAGTCTTGGGAATTAAATTCCCTGCAGCACCAAGGATATGTGCCGCGACAAGGCTACACGCTTCATCAATACCCAAGTGGTCCATAACACTGTTTGATGTGAGATTTCTGCTTAAATTTCTCCGAGTCTGCAGGGGTTTCTTTAAACCTTTTAGTTGAGATGGGAGTGTAGGGGTCTTTCTGTAGGCATCTCAGGAATACTGTGAAATGGTCACTGCCAAGCGGGTTTTCTCCAACTGCCATTCAACGACTGGAAAAAGAACAGCAGAACCGATTTCCAAGTCTATGTGTGAGTACGTGTTGTTTGTGATGTTATAATATGTGGGCTGCTTTTTGTTGAACACAGACGCACCTGATTATACTAGGAAATTTTCAATCAAGCGGCCACGAGCGTCAGTTCACCCAGAACGCCAGAGTTTGTTGTGTGCATTTAGGTCTCCAACTAAAATAAATGGTTCAGGAAGCTCATCCACCAATGACTCAAACTCTGAGGTAGACAATTGATGATCCGGGTGAATGTATAAGGAACATATTGTAATCAGCCGACCAGTCAAAAATGATCACGCGGACAGCAACTTCCCCAATGCTGGTGAGCAATCTAATGGACTGGGATGGAATGGAATTTCGCGTAACAATGGCAACTCCACCAGATGAATGAGCAAAGGCATCTCTATCTTTCCTGAAGACAGAGTATTGTTTAAGAAAGTTACTTTGCTTGGGATTCAGGTGTGTTTCTTGGAGGCAAACAATACTGGATTGATGTTTATAAAGGAGTTCATATACATCATCCAAGTTTTTTATGAGACCCCTACAGTTCAATTCAACTATGTTTTCAACAGCGATTATGGATTAAAGATACTAAAGATGTAGTTGAAAAGTTGCCTACTTTGGTTCATGTCAGTGAGTCTTGATTAGGGCCTGTGATACAATGAGGTGGTTTTTTCCATGGCCAAAAGTGCTGCGGTGCTCATTTTGCGCCTGCTGGGCAGGTTGAGATGCCGAGGTGTCCATGTCCTCATCTGGCAAATCAGGCGGCACCGACATGGTGTCCATCCGACATCGACCTCGTGGATTGGTTCCTGAGCTGGCCGTACGCTTCTTGGTTGGAACCCGTGGTGCGGGAAGGGAAGCAGTACGTGTGGGGCCCCCTGAGATGATGCTGTCAATGCCCTCGGGGGTCGTGCGGGCCAATGGAGATGGAGTGGATGAGGCCGGACCAGTCCCAACAGCGCCCGTCACCACATTCTCCACGGGCTCCGCAGAAATAGTGGCGGGGTGCTCGGCTGTGGACGGCAGCCCAGCAGGAGCGGGAACCACCAGGGCCTCTGCTGTAACGGTAGGAGCTGGTGGTTGCTCGGAGGGGTTTAACGACAGCGACACATCATCTAAGCTGCCTTGTGTCGCAGTACTAACGAAACGTCCTTCCAACCCCCGGTGGGCGGCGTCTGCGTAGGATGCAGCCGAAAATATCTTGTGCTTTTGGCGTGCTTCAGGGAAACTGATATTTTCGGTTACTTTTATCCGAATGATCTCGTTTTCTTTCTTGAAAGATAGGCAAGATCGTGAGTATGCAGCGTGTGAACCACTGCAGTTCGGACATTTTGTGATTGTGTTTTAGCAGTCATCCGAAGAGTGATCATTATCCCCACATTTCGCACAGGTGAGCTTGCTACGGCAAGCTAGAGTTCCTTGACCGTATTGTTGACATTTAAAGCATTGCCCCGGGTTTGGAATGTAGGCGCGTACACGACAGCTAAGGAAAGCTGCCTTCACTGTCTCTGGCAGGGTAGAGCTAGCAAATGTTAGGATGATATGTCGTGTCTTGATCTCTGCTCCATCTCTTCTCATAATAATTCTAGGGACGCCAACAACACCTTGGTCATGCATACCCTCAAGGAGATCATCATCTGTCCCATGGAGGAGTTCTTTGTCAGAGATAACACCTTGGACAGTGTTTAGCGTGCGGTGTGGCGTAACTGTGAAAGTCATGTTGGCAATTTTTTCTTCCTTCAGGCGGTCCTTACTTTGGTTTTTTCGCATAACTTCAACAAGGAGGTCTCAAGAGGGCATCTATTTCGCATTGTAGTCTTTTCAAAAAATGTTTTCAATACACTTGGCAATGAAGAAGACTGACAGGACGGTGATAGGTTTTTCGTCGGTTTAGTGTACGACAAGGTATTTACTGAAAGATGCCTGAGGTGGTTGGGTGCGGAGTGCTTCGGTGCGACCCCTGTTAGGAGGTCGATCAGGGTGTTTTGCGGGAGCTGAGAAGGTAGACATATAACATGGAATCAATTCGGTGGCAAGGCCAGTGGCCTACCACCGAGCCCAACAAGGGGGCGTGGCTTTGAAGCGCACGTTATCTGCACCTCGCCACTATAACCCTATGCTGGGGATCTAGGCTAGCCTTCGCACAGGGTTAACCCTCGCCGCCAGGAGAAAAAACGGAGAAATAAAGAAGAGAGGAGATGACTGTAGAGGGTTAGGAAAGACAAAAGGAAAGCAAATGAATGGAGAAAAGGACAGGAAAAGGCGACTGGCTGATTCCCCCAGGTCGGGTCAGACTGGGGGCAATGTCTACGGGAAGCGGGGGCCGAAGTGGTGTGTTGCCTCTACCAGGGGGCCATGAAGGTCCGAAACAACCCTGACTTTGGCTCAACCCCCAGGATGCCCTTTTCCCCGGACATGGCAAAGCAACGCACAACCGAGGGCGTGGGTGGGTACAAATCACATGGGCTTGGGGTCCGCGGTGTAGCCACTACCGTCACCTTGAAACGCATGGTGCCCCTGCTGGGGATTGCGTGTTTCGCGGTGTGGTGACCGCAATATAGAATTAACGAACGGAATATTGCTTTTTAATATTTTCTTTATCATGCAAGCTCATTTGTGGTTTCTTGCATTTGGAAGTGATAATGATATGCAAGAAAAAAGTGGAGCGAAGCTGTCGTTTACCCAACTAAATGTTATTATGCGGCGTGCTCTTTTTTGTAAAAAGGTAATTCGGTTTACGTAGAACAAAATTATGTGACCCCTTATAACTCAATAAATTAGGACGTATGGCAATGGAATATGGCATAGTATATTATTATGAGCATATGAAAGGAAAAGTAACACTTAGCTCCAACTAAAACGAAACAAGATCGGGTTAACTTCTTAAACATGTAGGTTATATGCCACTTAAAGCTGAGGGCAGAATATAGAGTCACGCTTAAATATTTGTCCTCATCAATTTTTTAGCAAAATCGCATACATCTTCAAGTTTAATTGATCGGATTGCGTTTGAGCGTGAATGGAGAATACAAAGTAACTTGCTTTGGACACATTCAAGGATAATTTGCTGTTTGTGAACCGATGTGGTACATTATTCCGATCGCCATTGGCCTGGTGATCTTGCTGTCCATGTAACAGAGAAACCCAAACATCTCCACCACGGAAAATAACGGTGAAATCGCCTGGGGCCATGCACGCCCACGTTGAAATCACCCATGTGATAAGCACTGTATACCCGGTATGCGCTTGAAGCCTGCCAACGGGGGTGCAACACAACACCCAGATGCACGCATAAAAGAGTCACGAGCAAATACCCCAAGGCTTGAACGCGAAAGATAGCTTCCAAAGCGTCGCTCCGGTAGCCGTTGAATCGGGAAAGAAACAACGCTGGCAACAACGTCAGTTCAGGAACCCATCAACAACTCAGCGCAAAAGAAGACGTAAATATAGTGTGATTTGCTATTTTGGGGATGTTTTATGGGTTGTTTGAAATTATTTTTCTAAGTTCACATCAGCATTCCTGGCCAGAAAGTGGTTTTGTATACGTAAGGAATTCAAGATACTCGACGAGGGGAAACCTGTCAGCCACGGCGGTGGCTGCACGATTTGTAACAGCGACTTTCTGTGGTTTTCAATCGCATTCGCGCTTCAGTTCTCAAGGGTAATGCTCAGCTGACGCTGTTCTTTGGTCTTCTTAATTTTATTTGTCAGTAATGATGATATCAAGCCTATCATGGTAAGGAACAAGTCCACAAACCATGAAAGGACGGCTTGATTATCAAACTTTCTGTGTCTTACTCATCCGTCAGTGAGCCTGAAAAATGTCGTGCCGGAAGTGAACTCTTTGTAACTGTTGGAACCACATCAAGAAAAAATACTTACATTGGTCAGAATATAACCGCGGTTCGGCGTGCTATAAAACCGTGTTCAATCACCTTGGGCCGTTTTGACACGACCACAGGAATATAAGTTTGGAGAGGGGTGCATCTACCTGCAAAACTAGATAGAAATCATGCACTGGCTTTGTGCAACGACGAGAATGGTTTTGCACGAGGCTTTATGTATGTGAGATTGAACTGCAGGGTATCAAATCAAAGCCGCTACCACGGAAACTCGCCAATGTATTCGAGTCAACGTCGAAGCCAAACGAGTCCGAGTTTTACGGATCTGAGAGTCCAAGTCCCAAATCAGACGAAACGGTGAGCAGGAAACCCTACTTTCAGCGACACCTGCCACAACAGCGAGGAATGTTGACCAAGAAGGTTTCTTTGCACGAAACCAAATTTAAAAGGGTCACAACAAAGCTGCTACTTGAGAAGTTCAAAGTGTGTGCGAGCCAAGTCAAAGACCAATGAGTCAAAAGCCAAAGCGGCCGAGAAATGAAGTTCAAACATAAACAAAAACTCACTGCAGGAGAGCCAGCTCTTTCTGTTGATAAATAATGAATTCCCGTCAAACTTCAACGGTTATTGATCGCCAATATTTCTCAGTGCAGAGTTTAATGGTGAAGGAAAATGTCAAACCCGCTGCGACCAAAAGACCAAGCTTTATGACCGTCATAGTAAAAGCTCCACGAGTCATAGTCAGAACCGTCCTCGAATCAAAGATCAAACTCACACGACAACCAAGGCAACCATAACAACAAGGGCTACGGTTCAACCACCCCTGTCGCTAGACGGAGGCTGCAGAATTGATTTTCACCACCAGAGATTTGGTAGAATACCACATATAGCATAAAATGTACTTTAAAAAGAATTTCGTTCAACTTAGGTGAACCTGCATTTTGGGCTGTACTAATTGGTTCTGAATGAATGCTGCCGTGTGTGTGACCCCTTCCTTGTTTTGTCAGTTTTTACTATTGTTTTCTTGTACAGATATTCCTTCGCAATAAACCCTCCACCTTTTCCGCTCATTGTTTTTACAATATATTTAGAGCCTCCTTCGCAGCTTTGTGCTTTCTTTTGTTTCTTCTTACTTTTTTAACTCTGCCCCTTTTCAGTGCAACCAAAACTTTACGCTAATTCGCTTTTACGAAGTTTTTTTTTCCTGCTACTATCCACACTCGTCCTTCCCAAAGAGAGTGTAAAATGCCACTGCTCATAACGGCTCCGTTGGCGTGCAACTGCTGCTAAGGTCTCTACCCTCATTATCAGCCTGTAGCATGACTTGTAAAAGTGGCGTGACTTGTAAAAAGCGGGACTTGTAAAGACGTGGGATAGAAAATATACTCTAGTAGCATCGGGTTTTATTTTTACATACCTATTTACATATTTCACATTTACCCATATTTACACAATATTTACATTTTTATTATTCTTTTCACATTATTTGCAGTTACACTAGAACCATTCCTGTTTTTTTGTTGTGGACAAGGCGACAAGTTATCAGAAAACCATGCAATAACAAACGAGAAGAATGCTACGAGATGAGATGTGTGGATTAGTTTGTGATGCGGAACCAAGTCGAAAGCCTTCGTAAAGTCTGAATATAATCATCATCATTCACCAGCCTATCTACGACAACTGCAGGGCAAAGGCCTCTCCCATTATTCTCCAATTACCCAGGTCCTGCGCTAACTGCGACCAATTTGTCTGCCCACCTACCTTCTGCCGCCCCCTGCAACGCCTGCCTTCTCTAGGGATCCACTCTGTTACCCTCAGTGAGGGTACAGCGGTGACATAGATGTAGATCATCCGGCTCGCGTGCACAAGAATCGTGGTTCTAATGCCTGTGCCAAACAATTCCGGCCAGACTAAAAAAAACAACTTGAATTGTACAATGGGGCTTGGCGTGCAGCCTGACCCCGGCGACAATTACCGGTAACCCACTCCCTCACCAGAGCAGGGTTGGCCACCCTGGTGTAGTAACGGCCACAACGTCCCATGAATACGCCAATTAGGTCGAAACATACTAACTATTTACCCAGCAACCTACACAGCCGAGTTTTAAATAGTAGCCTTGAGCATTACTGAAATTCAATTGATTACTTCACCATAAAAGGGAGGTGCAAGAGTGCTATCTCTGGTGCTCGCCAAGAAAACAGAAAAGTTTGCTCTGTATACTGGAGAAGTTTTCGTGAGACAGACCGAAACGAAATTGCACGCATGTTCACAAAATAAAGGGGAGCAGTTACACGCGCGTTTCGCAATAAAGACTTAAGCGGGTCACATTTGAGCAGTGAGCCCCAACAGGGTAACCTCTTTGTATTGAAGAACAGAACGTGCAGATTTTCAATCAGCATGTGTGGAACCTGATTTATTCGAAGATTACCAATAAATAAGAAAGATTTCTACAACATTTCGCATTATAACGCTAGCAATTGTTAGAAAAACCAGAAGTTCGAAATAAAGGCTATTTTAAATCAAAAGATAATGTTAAAAATTTCACTGTGACCTTCCGGAGTGGCTTACTGGGTGAGACTTCGGGTTTGTGGAAGACTCGGAAAGACTCTCAATTCGACTTCAGCATTGGTGGCTGCTTTTGAAACAGACAAAGATGACTAGCTAGTCAAGTTATTCCCGAGCACTCGAATACGGTTGAGCTCGTAGCCCAGGGGTAGCTTGGACGAGTTGAACACAAGAATCATTGAAAGACGGTACTGTAAGTTGAAACATTAAAATTACACAAACAAGCAAGAATACATGAGCTTGGCAATGAGCGGCAGAAAGAATTGCAACAACAGATTGGTTTATCTCACTGGGGTATTGGGCGAAATCCTGCTAGTGGTCTGACGTTTCTTGATAGAACTCCACAATTTCGGGGTGCAGTGGCTTGGAGTCGTTGGCAAAGTAAAAAATGAAATATCTGTTTACCTTCTGGGGATTTCCTCGTCAGGTGCAAATAGATTGATGACTTGTGATTAGTCAACTGTTATTTTGCAACCCCATTGCTTTATGTTTTTTTTCTCGAACATCTTTATTATAATCCAAATGAGGACCTTGTCCCATTTCTTCGTTTTGTTGTTTTTAAAGGATCGAAGCCAAAATATCCCTCCTTTTGAAGTCAAACTTTTCTATGTGGGACTGACGGCGTACTGTCAACAAACGAATGCGTTGCCGCATAGAGCTTTTAAAGCATTTGAAACCATAGTTAGGTCAGAATAAATAAAAAAAACGTTTTTATTATGCAAGATCTATCAAAATTTTGTGGTTTTAGTGTCGATTTGATTGCGCGGTTTAACGCGCCGACGTTGCATAGGTGATAAGGTGCGCCCGAGTGTATGGCTCCAGAATAATCTTAACCACTTGGGTGTCTTTACAGTGCGTCGAAATTTTGAACATACAGGCGCTTTCCCTTTTCGCCTCCATCAGAAAAGCGGGTGTCGTAGCCGGAAATTGATCCAGCGCCCGTGGGCTCAGCACCACAACGCTATAGCCAGTAAGCCACAGCGGTGTGTGTGGTTTTGGTGTCAGCTTCCTACACATATGCATTCTGAGTTCATACAAAATCTTTTAATTACAGAGGTTGGGATTTGGCCGGTTTTCGCCGAGGTTGCACCTTTGTCGACCCCTTGACCATGAGTTATTGATATCTACCGAGGTGTAGGGAGACTTGTAAACCATCAGGAAAGAGGAGCCAATCCTAAGCACATTTCAAAGTAACAAGTAATAGTAACAACGGGGATAGTAGATGGGAAATTGCCTTTTTTTCTTTTTTTGTCTTTGTTGAAAAGTTTAAAATTGAGACGAGGCTATCCCGTTGCTGTACATGCAGGAGCACAATGAAGTTGATATTTCTCCAGTGTTCTTAGTTAATTTGCATGTATTGCACTGGCCTGGAACAGAGTTTCGATTAAACTCTGTACTACAGTGCATTTTTCTTTTGTTTTGTTTTCTCATGTAGCGTGATAATTCGTGATTAGATGGCTGGGCAGGTGTTTAGAAACTGCGTTGAAGAAATTGTGTTGAAAACTGCGTGTGTGAGAGCAAAACTGCATTCCGAACAAACTACGATAGTTACGTTCGAAATCACTTCGGGTGTGTAGAGCATCCACTGTGTCGGGGCTAAAATTGGCAGGTGGGCAAACTTCGAATTAAAAATATATCATGAGAGTTTCTTCACTCATGACACCGTGTGGAATCTTGATATGAAGGGGGATGTTCCGAAATGTTTTTGAATGTGCACTTCCTGACCAAACACCTTTTGCCCAAAAAGGACTTGAGACAAGACCTTCTGCAAAATAGTTTTCGTTTCTAAATTCTTGAAATAGAAAACAGTTTTCAAACCGTTATATAGTCAGTTTAAAGTGTCCATAAAAACTAAGTGCAATGCTCTTCCCTGCGACTACTAAAATTAAACAGCAACAAAAAATAAGGTTGCTTTTTCTTAATTACCAGAGGTTCCGGACATCAATGCTTTAGAACTTTTCCTTGTAGCATATTCCTATTTTAATGTCATTAATCTCAACGTAGAGAAAAATTTGTAAAACCAAAATACAGATGTTTTGATGTCATCACCGCTCTCTTGCTGCCGTAGATCCGCGCGTGACGTCTACTATCAGAAGCGTATAAAAGGCGCGCCAGAGTTCTAAAATAGCACATCAGGGAGAAACGTTGGTGCAATTTGCGGTGAAAATGTATATCCACTTTGTGGCCATACTTTTTGCTCTGCTCTGTGAGTATTATTGTGCAAATGACGTGAACAATTATTTGCCTTACCAGGTTGCAGTCAACATTTTGAAAACGATTCTCTTTGCTAATTTGGATGGTGACTGTGCGTTCAGTGTTAAAGGCGTCCGTCTTCTATAAATTTGAAATATTCTGTCACGGCCTTATAAAGAAGAGCGTTTTTTCATTCTTACCGTGTATATATTCTAAGAAGCAGCTAAAAAATTATAATACAATAGGCCGCCAAAATATTTTAATATAAGGTGAATAATTGCCCTAAGCATAGCCTGAACAGCTGATATAGGACGTTACACAAAGACGGCATGCGAAAACAGTGGAGACAGTTGTTCTTTACATAGGACTTAACCTTTGTGTTACCACCACAAACTCCACGATGTTAGCACCAGTGTAGCCGCTTAACTCGGCCGTAAATGGTTCAACGGGGTCAGAAAACCTGCAATTGCAAAAACAAAAACACGCCCCTTAAGAAAAATTGAACCTTGGTTCCTCGGGTGCTGACAGAGGCGTATATCTGATTAAGGTGACACGCCATGCAGGCGCACAAAATTATATCCTCTCCGTTATCCATAGCCTTGGCGGAGTACTTCAATGCCTTTCAAGCATTTGAAGTACTGTGGCCTTGTCTTTGAAATTCATTGAAGCGTTCATTGGGTCGTCGGTTATCCTGTTTGTTCGCTCTGTTGTTTGTTCGCTCGCTCGTTTGTTTGTTCATTCGTTTGCTCGCTCGCTCACTTGCTCCGATGGGCTTTATTGCCGCCACCGAGCCTCGCTGAGCCGCTCTGAGCCACACCTAATAGCAGATATGTTTAAGCTTGAGCTTGGTACAGTTGTGGGGCATCGTCCAGGCTTGCGCGTGGGCTTGCGACACGTGAGGAGCTCCCAAAAAACAAGAAAACAGTTCATGTCCGTCCACGCCTCGAATGAAGAAAGAAGGTGAGCGTTTTCGCGAAGCCGGTGGCCTCGGGTTCCCGCGCATTTCTACCCGGTCCACTTTGAAATAGATGCGAAAGGCTGCTGGGAAATCAATCCGTGTCTGCAGTCATTAGGAATGTCAAGCGGAAGTTCAGAAATCAATGTGAGCGCGACAATCATGTATCAAACACCTAGAGAGGCGGCCAACTCTGCTCTTTCTTTAACCTTGCACAACTAGTGCAAGCGGCGCTAATTTTGTTTTAAAGCTAAACTATCTATCTTTGCAAGCCAACGCTTCTTTCATGGCATGCAGTACCAGAGAATCCCGACGCGGCAGCCGATGGTTAGCCTGGTTACGACTACGGAGCTAAGTTTACATGGTGTGCCTAATTTACCCAGCGTTCCACGCGCGGTAACTCCGGCGGGCGCATCGGCGCAACCCGGCTATGCGTCTGCTTAGCGACGGTTATTTTGGGCCTGTTTTGGCGCAGCTTTGCGTCCATTGCGCGCTTCCTACCAACGGCTCAATTGAATTGCGGGAAAGCACCTCCTGGGTAACCCGAAAGCCACGGAATGAACTCGTCGTATGGCACAGATACGTTAAATAAATCGTTTGCAGTCCGGAAAACAAAATGTAGAGAACACAAACAAATATCTAGCAGCAAGAAAAACACTCCGTCTTGCGCACTGCTTGACCAGAATGAGACTCCGTTTTCTGAATTGGTGAATACGAATTCGGTTTTGTTGTCACAGGTATTACAAAAGGTGAATGAAGGAACTGGTTCTGATAAATAGCGATTACAACAGTTCCCTATGCTTTCACGTAATTCTCATACTTACTAAACTAAGTAGTTTAAATAGGTATAAATGCAAATCACTAAGCTCACATGCCGAATTATTTCGGTGTCCGCCCTTCTGCCGCGCAGTGGTGTGGTGCCGAGGAAGCACATAAGCATGGCTAGATCCCGCTGTCTCACTTTTGGAATGACGCTCCTCTCCGTTTTCTTTCTGGCGACGCACGTCCGGGCTACAGCGGCGGCGTCCGCCGCTCTAGCACGGCCGTGGCCGACGCTCCTACGTTCGGCACACCACCCTGCCGATTTCAAATATCGGAAGGCAGAATATCTGGTTTGAATCTTTGAAGAACCGCAATGGGTGAAATAAAGTGACGTCGCATGGGCAATTGTTGTGGTTGCCTTTTCTAGCTTTGCTTTTCCACCACCTTCCCACTGTGAGTTGAGCCATTTTGTTTACTAAATTACTGAAAGCATTGCTGTCTTTTCAAGACCCACGCAGTAAGAAAAACACGAGCCGATACTACAATGGCTGCGCTTTTGGGGAATATGCTCACAGTTTCGCAACACCGTCTTCAGAGGCCGCATAGTAAAAGAACACGACAAAAATACGTGTATGCTAGCTTGCAACCTCAAGCAACAAACAGAATATTACATTATACTCATTGTCGATGGGCGTTGCGACGTGCCAAATGGGAACAGTGGACTTAGTAAATCTGGACGCGCAAGGAGGTGGACCCGCATATCATGCAGTGATAATGGTATTACAAAGCCAGGAATATAAATAAAACAGAGAAACCACTAAAATGCATGTTTTTGCAACAACTGGTAGTAATGTTTCTTAATATTAAGTAATTCTTCGATGTAGAGGTTGAGATCTGAGATGAATTTCATTTAGCTTTCTTAATACAGTTGCAGGGGACCATTTAAAAAAACGGCCTCAAAAATGAAGCTTTGCCGCCGTTGGTAGAAGCACGCAATGATAAGCAGCAGTAGCGTATGCAATTGGAATTCTTAAAATAAACCACAAATATTATTACTATTTTTTCACACAAACGATTTCTTCAAATTTCAAAAATGGTAGCTTCTGTGCAATGGGTAATTTCTCATTAAGTCTTTTTTTGTTAACAGCATGGTTTAACAAATACGTTTATTAGTTTATTGCATATACCCTCAAATATATAGTACCGGTAAAATTTTCGGGTCTCATATCTTCGTTACAAAGAAATATAAACGTAGTTTCTAGCAATTGAGTAGTGGCGCCTCATTGATTACGCAGAAAAGCAAGGCTCTCGAGATGAGGGAGGCAGCCTTCAAAAAGCTTTTTGCAACATTTCTTATTCACAAAAACCCCTAGTCGTTTTGCCCACCAAACAACAACACGCTGACGTGCAATTAATTGTAATAAGACCGCAGTTCATAGATATGGATAAGGTATACACTTTAGGAGCGAACAAGGCGTCAGTACAGGGGACAGGAGAAAAGAAACCAGTTTGCCAATAAACACCGAAGCATATATAGTCGGCTACTTTGAAGAACCCTGACGATAGCTACCCAGGAAGTACGACCGCATTGTCGGGGATTGGGCGCTACTTGCGTTCGCAAGCCTTAACCCACATGATCGCAATTACTATTTGTGAATTGGGCCCGTGCGATCAAGGGGAAACATCTCTTGAGCGTATTGGATCCCTTGAAAAGTGATGCGAACATTGAATCGATGGCCGTGAGGGCGTTTTTGCAAGTGCAAAAAACAGACACACAATGGCCCTGCACTTTCTATGTGCTCAACATACAGGAGTCCTGGGACCATTTTTCCCAGCGGGATCTTTACACGGGAGGTTAAATCCACGCATAATCCCATCAAGATGCGCACATTTAAAAATTTTCCTTTATGCCTGTGTGCATTGGCTCTGGAAAGCGTGAGCATCGTTTGTCGTCTGCTTTTCTGTGATTTTTTTACTTTAATATTAAAGTATAACCTGAACCTCGTTATAAACGTCAAGCTGTTTAGAACGAGAACAGTCAAGCTGTTCATACTTATTAAAACGGGCTAGCAAACAGAACACTAATTGCGCTTCAACGGCTAAAAAATGCGTCTAATGGAGCCCTAACAAAATGGTCAAATGAGTAGAATAAGATGGGTTATAATTTTATAGATTTGATACATAAAATTGTACATGATAGACCTCCTTTGTTGGTTTTTGTATGATCTCCGCCATACACTTCGGAATATTTTGGATGGAATCTAAGCAACGATTCTGGAATTTTTATCGGCAGTTATAAAGACCTTAGTTTTGGTGAGTTATGTAGCGACGGCCTTGTGGCTCCTTAGCAGGACCGAACGTTCAGTGCAGTTTTGCTACTGAGGTTTGGGTAGAAAGTCATTTCTAGATTGAAAGCAACAAACAGGCGCATATCTGATAAAACAACAGAGTAGGGCGACCGCGAAAACAACGCTCCGCCTGGACACGAACCGCCGATCTCTAAAACGGTATTCTACTACGCAAACTTCGGCATACTTTAGAGGACGTGGAACTACATAAGAGGAACCTACCAAGGTAGGTCGTAGCAGAAGTCATGTGTACCGAGATCTGGCCGTATGTGATAAATTTGGGCAGTGATAGCGATTGTTTCTGACACACCGGTTTTTCACTTGATACGTATGTGCCTGTTATACAAGCGATGTTCTCAAAGGTGTCATACTTCACTCAAGAAAAGCTATCGCAAATCCTAAATTTCCATATGTTAACCACCCATGGAGGAAATACCTCGCTACAAATCTGCAATTGAAAACGCGCGTTCTTCAAGAACCGATCGTCAAGACTAGGCCTACCGTGTCAATTCTAACAAGCGATGTAGCCAGTGCTGCCTTGTTTACTTAAAAAGCAACCATGTGTTTAGTCCAGGACACCGTAGCCATAAATAGAATGGAATTCTCCGCCAGCATCCTGGCGGTAATAACGCTCGATTGTCGCGCTCGGACCCTGCGTGTAAATCTCATCAGGCTGATACCACAAGCGCTCTAGCCAGAACACTGGTTTTTCACCCCAAAACAGCAATCGCGAATCCCTCACCTACACGAAACAGTCATGCTAGCCACAAATTGAACGCACTCTTTCGAACCGAAGTAGCTACTAATTTGTCTTCCGACAGCATATTGCTGCAATGGTTTAAGAAATTAATTGCTGTTTTGTTTTGAACGAATCACAATTGACCCAAACATCGACATGACGTGGGTACCCAGCGCTTTCAGATCCTTCTTGGCGCGGTTTCAGTGCATATAACCGGGGAGAAGAAATATCCCTGTACTGCGCACAATCGCCCGCAACTGTACATTTGTGAAACGAGCTCTGCTGCGCCTGATTGAAGAGCCGAGTCGGAGTGCCAAAAGCAAGATAACGTACAGGATAAAACCACGATACTTTTAATGTAGTTGACCCGTTGGTAGTGGACGTGGACCTCTGGATTGTTTGTAAGATCTGCGTGTTCTGGTGCCTGGTTGTAAGCCTTCTTCACCTATATTCAACAAAACTTTGAACACCGAGCTTCAACTAAAAAAATAAACACCAGACGCAACATGGTGGTTCATTCTTACACTTTTAAATCTCTAGCGTGTTCCTTTCACAGTGCAGAAACACCTAAAAATGCGATATTGATGCAAAATAATGTTGATTCACAAAGCACATGCAGATGCATTTATAAAGGGCACTGGCCACCAAGAAAGTAGCATATTCTGTTGTCTCAAGAAAAGCGGCCAGGTCTGTTTTATTCTATTCTATATCTCACAAAAATTTGTTATGTCACCCTCGGTTCGGAGTTCGATTGCGCTCCGAGTAAGGCAGAATATAGTAAGTCTTGACCGGCTCATCGCGCGTTACTCTATCGGACAGGTAGGCTGTAGTGGTATGATAATACAATTTCCTAGGTTACACTGGTAACTTTCTTAGATACTTCGAAATTACAACTTTAAACGAGGGCGAAACTCAGTGCACAAGCCCGCATAAAGCAAGGGTGTCCAGGAACTTTCATGTCCTCCCTTTCTGTGTAGAATAATTACCACAAAAGCTGGGGAGATCCCAAGGAGTGCACAAAAAAAGTTTCCAAGTAATTTGCCAATGAACAGCTTACTTGCCAATCATCAGATTGAAACTTGGAACAAGTCGGGATTATTTCAAAGAGAAACATGTGGCATTCTGTTCCCTTCCTACGCCGTGGGCATCTTTCTGTAGTGTCATATAACACACCATCCCGAACCACTCCACCACAAAGAACCGTAGATAGTTTGCACTGGTCCTTGAGACGTCTGCATTTAAATCTCCCACCAGAACAGCGGGCAGGTCACCACGAAGGGCATGAAGGCTTGGTACGGGTTCTTACCCCAGCGCCTTTCCTCCAGCCCCCCCGGAGCCCTCTTAAACCGGAAACGTTTGATGTGCGTGTGCTGAGACGTAGCAAACACCGGCGAAAATGTCGCTCCAAAATCCCATTTACGCAAGTTGAATTTTTCAACCTCGTCGATGTTCCAAACGGGCAAGTTTCGCAGAGACACGTAACAACAAATGGTTACGAAATGCAGATGTTTCGTTGGATCGAGGCAATAAAAATTGCTCCAAATGACTCCCCAAAGAGGCAAATATTTCGAAGGTGTTGTATATCTGCGTTAATGTTCATGATTTCTCAATTAATTTTGGGCGATTATATTCACGCTTGTAAAAGTAAAAAAAAAATGACTGAGTGAAAGCAGGATTTATATAAATCTGTTAAATATATTTCGGGGCGTAACTAAATAAGCAAATAATGTAGCCGGTTAATTATCCTAAATATCCTGGGTGATAAGTCGTCCCTGGAAAAGCAATCATACCTTTTTGGTGCATTACAAAAGAGCATTTGAGTGGCCTGAGGCACTGTTACTTACCTCTCGTGGTCTCACCAACCACGGATTTTGTATAAAATTTTGAAACGGTGCGGCGGGTGATAAGTTACATTGGACGGCCAGCTATCCAGACGTTTTAGAAACAGAAACTATTGGAGTTTTAGAAAGAGAAACTCTCCAAACGTTGTAATTTTTCTGGATGACATGTGTGCAACCGTTGGAGTGCATAATTTCCCCCATGAATTAGCATCTTAGCGTCCTCATCTTGCTTTGTAGAGATCTATTATAATGTCCCAAGTTACCCGTCTCCCTTGCTTCTGATTTTTACGGCATCTTGTTTCGGTCACTTGGCACTAATGACAACGTCCATCCCACTAGATGGTTACTTTGAAAAAAAAATACAAGTATAAAAACAACTAGACAGATTATTGTGCGCTACAATATGCCCCCTCGAGATTGCCGAGTAGCGCGTTCAAAACGGTTACAAAACGTAATAGAACCACTCAAAGACGACCGTCGTGCTTTGCACACCAAACACACGTTTCCCACCACACCTAAGTAAAAATATGCAAGGTTGCACCTTTGGGTTTGAAGAACACGCATGTTCAGCGCGCAAACTGGCACCAGCATGCGTGCACAGTTCATGCCGCGTGCTTTCGACGCCGGTATACGTGTGGACACATGGACGTGTGGTTGTTACTTGGGGTTGAAGAGACCCATCGTCATTGCAGTTACTGTAAGGCGGCGCAGCCTGCTCCTACAGGAAACTTCATGTCGACACATGAATTGTGCGGCACCCAGTTTGGAAAAAGGAGACTTTGCGCTGGCAACAAGAAAAGTGCGGCGTGTATTAGTATAGTAACACTTTCTTAATAGGCACGCAATAAACCACAGCTTGCTTTCGGGCCCGAAAGTGCTTGGTTGAAACGGGATTTAAGAACCATGCGCATACCCCCACATCCAAACCAGTGGTAACTGCCAATGTACTACCCATATTTCTGTAAGTTATAACCAATAAGCGCCAGTCGAACTCCTTTTTTTTCGTTCTACAAACACTGTAAAGCACATTACGAACTGTAAGGTATATTTTGTAGAAAGAGCTTAAAGGATACACGTTTTCAAAACAAAGACATTGCGTCTCACACCTGTGCAGTAGCGAAACACCCGCGCTTTGCAACGGTAAGGCAAATACTTTATTACGCAATCAGCAAACCTAGAAACCCAGGGTGCCCAAGACGCAGCACGCAGAACACAAGCAGCATTACATGGGCTCCGAAGAATACAATACCAGCCAAGGACTTCTCTGCCATTTGCTTCAGAATCAGCCCTCAAATGTCTGATCGCTCGTAAAAAAAACTATAAACGCATTCATTGAAATATAGGTACGACGAAAATAAAGCCGAAATTAGAAAATCAAGGTGCAAATAAATTCACGCTATAAATTTTTCGCAATGTGATTGTAATGCGTGGTGTGGTTTAGCATGTCTCACATTCGGTTTTTTTTTTGTGCAGAAGTAACTACAGCTTCTGGGTAAATGCGAATGCGCTGTTTAACAGTTACGCAGTTGTTTATTTGACAAAGAAAGCGATGGGAATAAGTGGACATTTTATTAGGATTAAGGAACAAAGCGAATATTGCTGTTTCACTAACAAGCACGGCCCTTTTTTGTGGTTGCACCACGGGCCTCTTACCACATGCCTCGGCTTTGAAGCGATGCCGCCGACCGGATATTCTCCTGCAATAGGTCCATTCTTCCCTATATAGCTATCCCTTAGGCTGTCAACTGAAGGCTCCCATGTGGTGTAGTGCATGTCATCGCCGGGCACTTGCCTTTGGCCTCCGCCAAAGAGAACGAACGCCTAAAATTCTTCAACAACGGCACGGAGGTAAAACCGGAGGTTTAAAAGTAGAGCTGCTTCCGACGACTAGTCCAGAACGAATAAATCGGAATTGTTTCCGACGTAGAGAATACGACCACAACAGCGCACCGATAAAACAGGCATTTCATCATCATCATCATCATCACCACCAGCCTATCTACGCCCACTGCAGGGCAAAGGCCTCTCCCATTATTCTCCAATTCCCTCGGTCCTGTGCCAACTGTTACCAATTTATCCCCGCAAACTTCTTTATCACATCTGCCCATCTAACTTTCTGCCACCCCCTGCAACGCTTGCCTTCTCTAGGGATCCACTCTGTTACCCTTAATGACCAGCGGTTATCTTGCCTTCGCATTACATGTCCTGCCCAGGTCCATTTCCTCTTCTTAATTTCTACTAATATGTCTTTAACACCAGTTTGCTCCCTGACCCACTCCGCTCTCTTCCTGTCCCTTAATGTTACACCTATCATTTTCCGCTCCATTGCCGCTGAGTCGTTCTCAATTTAAGTTGAACCCTCTTAGTGAGCCTCCAAGTTTCTGCCCCGTAGGTGAGTACCGGTAAGATGCAGCTGTCATAGACTTTCTTCTTCAGCGACAATGGTAGGCTGCTATTCATTATCTGAGAATGACTGCCATATGCACACCACCCCATTCTGATCCTTCTAATTATCTCTGCCCCATGGTTGGGATCTGGGGTCACAACTTAGCCTAAGTAGATATATTTGCTTACCACTTCCACTGCCTCGCCACCTATCTTAAACTGCTGTGCCGTCCCAGGGTATTGATCATTACTTTGGTTTTCAGCATATTAATTTTCAGGCCCACGGTTCTACTCTTTTCGCCCAGTGCGGAAAGCATGCTTTGCAATTCGGCCCCCGAGTTACTTAGCAAGGCAACGTCATCAGCAAATCTAAGGTTACTGAGGTATTCTCCATTAACCCTTACTCCCACCTGTTCCCAATCCAACGTTCTGAATACTTCTTGTAAGCATGCTGTGAATAACATTGGAGAGATTGTGTCTGCTTGTCTGACACCCTTCCTTATAGGTATTTTACTGCTCTCCCTATGGAGGATGATGGTAGCTGTAGACCCACTGTAGATATCCTCTAGTATTCTTACATAATGCTCATCTACCCCCTGGTTCCGTAATGCCTGAATGACTGCTAGGGTTTCGACCGAGTCAAATGCTTTCTCATAATCTATGAAGGCTATATATAGGGGTTCAGTATACTCAGCGCACTCCTCTATCATCTGATTGATCCTGAAATTCCTGATCCTGAAATTGATCCTGATCCCGTGGCAAATTCCTGAAATGAAACATTTCAGGAATTTGCCACGTTTTTATTTATTTATTGCTCGCCATCGGAATAGGGCCTACACAGGCTGAAGGTCGTTCTCATGGGAAACATTACGATAGCAAGTATTCAAAGCGCAGAAACCAGAAGGCACAGTTGGGGCGATCGCCGCCATCGTTTTAACGCTTATAAGATACCCACCGCCAATAAAAAATTCCGCGTATTCAAGCATAACGATTATTCATTGCTTGGGTATTTGTAAAGTCTATATTCCCGGAACTGATTTATGCGCACGAGATAACTTTTGCTCATGCAAAAAGTGTCGTTCCAAGGTCATTTTAGTAGGGCCCCTTCACAACATTTGTGCTTACCAATAAGCTTGGACGCAGCCAGCCGGGACCTACCGCTCGCGTGTTAACAAGACCACTGGGAGCCCCAGAAGCACGGCCGTCACCGATTGCTTAAGGAAACAACTACAATACGAGACACTTTCTCACAGCTGGATTCAAACCTTCTCTTGAGACGGCTGCAGGGCATCAGGTATATTTCTAAAAACGGAGATGCATGGCGACACCACCGTGAGACAGTTGTTTGAGTGCGTGTGACTGGCTAAGCACTTTTCCTGCTCCGCCACGTAATCTTTATCGTGCTTTAGGTCCTCTTTAGATCATCTTGGAGCTACGGTGCGCAGTTTGAGTACGTATAAGTTTTGGTCCGAGTCCTCAATAGCTCCCGCGGAACATAAAAGCGCCTTAGCTGCAGTTATTGGTCAGCTACTTTTTTTGCGTGGCTCAGCAATGTCGCTTCATGTGGCCAACCCTTTACTTTTTCCAGTTCAGCAGCCATGGGAATGGAGCGTAGCCTCGACACAAATCACGAATACCGAACAGCACAAAAAAGCGCAAAAAACAATCGCAGACGTAAACCTCAAGAAACTAAACATATAAGATCATTATTTACCAGCAATTTGTAACTGCTCTCCCGTAATATTTCCCTGAGTTCGTGCGCGTGTTCCTGCAACAAACCATTTTAATCATCAACAACAGCCTGTTCAAGTCCACTGCAAAAACACCTATCCAATGGACGTCCGACGGTCCATTCCTGCGCTGGTCAAGTCCATTCGTTACCCCTCGATTACTGTATTTCTTCTCTTCATACATTTCGTTAGCCTGGTTGTCACTCTGTTGACAATTGTTATAGCTACAATACCAGCGCAAGTTCAATTAGTTTTCTTTATTTCAGCTACGATATCAGCTAGTCAAACCTGCTCCATGCACCAGCAAGCTCACGTTCTTTCTCAAACTGATACTCCTCTTATTATTCGTTCCATGGCCGTTTGGCCGAACCCAGTTTGTTTTTGAATGGTTCAGTAGGTCGCGAAACTTCTACCATACATCAATACCGTCGTAAGTAGTGATTTTAAACTCTATTTTTCCGTGGCAGAGGTAGCTTACTTTAAATTATTGGAGTGTGTCTGCCGAATGCACTTCAGCCCACACCTATTCTGCGCTCTATTTCCTTAACATGGTTCGGGTCAGAAATGAAACTTGTCCCAGGTAGTTTTGTTTTTCTACACGTTGTATTGTTAGGTCAAATGAGCTGAAGACAGGGAATTCGGCGTGTATATTTGTCGTTACTTTAGAATTATTCGTACAATCTTGTAGCCGTGATGCGAAGCTTTCTGATTATTGTTCCTCAAGCAATTTTCGCAGCTGGTCTGCCAATTCACCCTGCAAGACTATATCCGGCATCAAACTCATGGTGGATGTCAAATGAAATTGCGGGAAGGTCAAGGCAGCTCGTTTGCACATACTTCTGTCCCATTTCTTTGTGAAGGTGAAACTCCCGTGAAGCTAGGGGCTGTGCTTCCCTATGTTCTTAGCTACATCAGGAGATTTCACTATCTAGAACCATGCCAAAATTTTATTTACGCTAAGACATGACAAAATTAAGTTAGAAACGCATTTATTTTACTCAGTCGTTTCCCTCAACGCTCACTTGGGTGTGGTTCTCGACCCACACTATGCGCGTATTCGGATGGTTCTTGGCTTTTGTAAGCATTTCCTTGTTGTAACTAGTTAAACAGAATCGGGGCGAACGGTGACCATTACATCTAATACCGGAAAGGTCAGCTCTGTAGGGTTTCCACATGATGCCGCAGGTAGGTTCGAGTCTTTGGAAAACACCGGAGGTACCCCAAGGGGGAGTATTACGCTGTAGTCTGTTTGGACTTAAAATGAATTCGCTTGGGAAATTGTTGCCACACACAATATACTACTCAATGTTGTGACTGACTTCCATAATACCTTTAGATCATTCAACCTGTCCGTATGTGAAAGGCAGATACAATAAAGCATAAACAGGCTCGCGAAATGGACAGAAAAAAATGGTTTTAAACTGAATCGTCAAAACAGTAAACGAGTTTCATTCAAAAGAGCGTAGATTTCAGCGAGAATCCGGCATCACACTTGGACTTGGACTCACAGATCCTTGAAACTCGGACTCGTTTGGCTTCGATGTTGACTCGCATGCGGTGTGGAGTTTCCGTGGTAGCGGCTTTGATTTGATCCCCTGCCGTTCGATCTCGCATGAAGAAAGCCTCGTGCCAACAATTCTCGTCGTTGAACGAAGCCGGTGCATGATTTCTATGTAATTTTGCAGGGAGATGCACCCCTCACCAAACTTAAATTCCTGTGGCCGTGTCGCAACGGCCCAAGGTGATCGAACATGGTTCAATAGCACGCCAAACCGCGGTTTCATTCTGTCCCCGTCTACAGCGCTTTTATACTATGTCGAAGTGCTATCACACACTCGCCCAAATTTCTGCATTGAATAGTATACGCTTTGGCATAGTCCTGCCTTGTGTGGACTGTGTTACGCGACTTCAGGACACCGTTGTCACTGAGCCGATCGGATCGTCCTGCTAATGTAGCTACGGGTGCCCAATATCTGAGAAATCTATGGGAAGCCATGCACTTTGCAAACCTTGGCAATTCGGGACTGACGCTGCAAGTACCAGAAACTACTAAAAGTCTACTCAGGGCACCATGAAAAAAGCCTTCAATTCGGCTGGAAAAAATGTTGTGTTTTATTTTTTGTAAATGTATTTGTTATCCGAGACCAAGCTTGTAATAACCGCCTCAATCACATAAAATACAATATCGTCCATTGTGGGCAGTAGAGGCATTGCCACTATTTGATATGTGCATTCCATTTGTGCGGTACAGATGATGCTTAAAGTGCGGTGATATTTCTTTATGAACTTTGATATATTGGAGAGAGCTAAGCAGCACATAGCAAAACAACAAAGCGAGTTTGCATTCCTATTTTTTTTTTGGAAATGCTTAAGAAAAATTATGTGAATTCAAAAGCCAGGTCCTCATTGTGTGAGGTATGATGACCCACAAAAACATTATAGCGCACAGGTATGCTTCCAAGATAATATTATACATGTAAATATATCACACGTTTGTCGCAAAGAACAAGTCACTAAACATACTTCAATCTCGTTTACATTCACAACACTTTTGGGAATTCATCCATACAGCTAAAAATTCCCCTTGAGATATTAATCATAATAACCAGCGAAATGCTACACGGGCAATACCGAGCAATGCTCGTTAAAGGCCTAAGTACTTTCCCCATACCTTACAACTTCAATAATAAAGAACTATTACCGGCAACAAAAAGGAATGCGATATTACAATTTAAGACCAACATATATGATATATGTTTTATCGTAGATCCAGATAAACAGAGTTAACAAACTACTTATACATTTAAAACTTATAAGTTTTATACAAAATTTAACCAAGCCCCCACATAGGGCACCTTGAGTAATCTTGGTAACGGTATTGGCGACTCCGCGGACCCCGAGTCCCCAAACATAAGCTGTATCCAACCGTAGCGATTTGCGTATAGGTGGTATTAAAGGAAAAGTTGTGCGGGCGATTTCTCCGTCTGGCAATGGTGAAAACCGCCATGTCGGTGGCCACCGTGCCTGAGCATGCGCTTTGCGCCCGCATCTCGAAGAAAAAAAAACACCAGCGAACATCGTCTGCTGCGTTTCAACCCGATTATCGATAGTGGCGTGAAAAGATATAATATTAATCAAACTCACAATAAATTGGGTTGCTCTACCTACCCTCGAGCACTTCTAATCCATGGAGGATGAAACCACGGCTGCGAACGGCGCGTGTAAGCAGCGTACATCCGACGCTGCCGTTGGCTGCCGCCGCGGAAGTCGACGCAATTTCCCCCGCACCGCATCCGCCACTTTATGTCTTCTAAGTGCCCTGTAATACGTGGTTGAGTACAAAAACCTAATACTTTGTTTGTAAAAATGGTTCACTCGCACACCGATTTAGCGTTGGCTTTCTTGTGCGATAAACGTTTCACACTCAGCAAACAACTCACGTCTGATGTAGGAGGGCGGCGGCTGTCAATCAGCTGATCTGCGGCGGGTACTTCATACGCGTCTGGCGATTAGTTGATCGTACTGTGCTGCAGTCAACAGCACTTAGCGTCGAGATATTATTTTTCGTTCAATGGGCAACAGTTCGGAAATTATGCAGTTCTTGCTGTCGAACGGACCACTGTGCTCACGTTCAAACTTTCTTTCCACGACCGAGTCACACTCGCTCGTAGGTGCGCGCGGAGGCTGCGGTTGAATTGCAGATAACGTTGTCACACTATGAGCAGAATCATGACTTTTCTCGTAACCAATGCTATCGCGGTACAACTGACTATCGAATCACTTCCACACGCCTTGCACGGAAACACAAGGTCTCAACGCGGCCCCTGGCCTGCCTGGCCGCAATGAATGCATGGAGGTGAAGAGGGGTGCCTGATCTGGGAGCCGTGCGCACAACATCAACTTGGCAACACACGCGTGGACACAGATATGTCGACGCACTCCCATGGTAGCGTGTATGTATTGTACGCAATTTATTGCCGGCTGTACAGGGTGGGAAACCACAAATCGTGGCCTTCGTAGCCGAGGTCAAGCTACGGCGCATGGGCTCCCTGTCTGTTTACTAGGGAGGGAGCTCCGGGATCTCTCTCGGCATCAGGGTAACCCGAGCGAAGAAATTACCCCCGTCCCCTGCTTTTATACTATTGCATATAATATTTTCAACCACACCCCCCCCCCTCAAAAAAAAAACGTGATCGGATAATGAAAATGGGCCGCACCGAAGTTTCTTTTCCTGCTTTGCCTTCGATCTCACTCCCAAAGCCAAATAACTACCCTGGTTTAGTAATCCTTAGATCTGTGGACAAATTGAAGCCGGTTACCTCTCAATCCGTATTTCTTGTTTCAAAATTTCTTGAATATATCATCGGCAAAACGTATGACGCAAAAAACTCAGAACTGCTGAAGTGCCAGTAAAAAACTCAGCAGCCATCCACAATCCTCCTGAAACAAACCCGCATGGCAGATCTGGAGATCCGGGTCACACCCCACCGCAGCCTCAACAGCTCTCAGGGTGTAATCTCTGAGGCAGATCTAATTTCCTAAACCGATGCTGACCTTTTCGGAAGGCTTAAGGGATCAGGGCGTCACGGCTGTAAAGCGCATATTCATACACCGCGATGACAAACAGATGGCGACTAAACACATTATACTGACGTTCGCTCAAGTCACCCTTCCAGAATCTGTAAATTCCGTTTATATACATTGTTCTCTCCGCCCGTACATGCCGAACCCACGGCGCTGCTTCAAGTGCCAACGGTTCGGGCATGGCACAAACTCTTGCCATGGCCGACTTACTTTCGGTAAGGGCGGCCAGGATGACCAACCTTCAGAAAACTGTGAATCTGAAACCTTCACCTGTACCAACTGCCAGGGACCACATGCACCCTACTTAGGATAATGTCAAAAGTTCGAACAGGAGAAGCAGATAATGAATGTAAAGACCACCGATAACATCACCTACCCAGAGGGGGGAAGTGGTTCGTCTCTTTCCCTATGGGGACGTACTCTGATGCAGCTGGCCCGGGTGGCCCAGCGGCGTCTGGTTTCGGCGGGGACCCAGTACCGTGACTCGGACTTGGTCCCGCCCCTGCTACCCACCTCGGGCAGCCAAATCCGCCTCCGCACTACTCGTTGAGCCAGCAGCGGCGGTGGTGGCAACCACGTCGGTTGGGGATGCCGCTGCAGCCACGGCCTCCTCTCCATCGGCCCAAAGAATACTCCGAGGAAACGGAGGAGATGGATACGGTTGCAGCAGCAGTGACCCACTTCTCCACCTCACTGCCTTTGCCGAAAATGGTGCTCCCCACGCACTCGGAACTGGCAGCGCAGGCAAGGGACACCGGAAAGGGTACCAAGTAGAGGAGGCCCAGTCCGCTGTGCACCCCCTTGCCTTCAGATGACGAAACGGACGTCGAGTCGTTGCGGTGTGCACCACAGCGAAAGGAACGGGCGGCATGTCCAGGTCAGTAGAGAAGGTCAAAAAACCTATTCCAAGAGTCTAAGCGCCGAAACACCTCACAGAACTAGTCACACTCCAGTAGCTCTGAACAATTAATAAAGGAAAAAGAAAATATTGTTCAATGGAACTGCAGAAGCCTCCTGAATAATCTTGACGAGGTGTACGAGATAATGCATGCTAACCAGCCAAGTGTGATGAGGGTACAGGAAACACATTTAAGTTCCAATCACACAAATTTCTTTATTTGTGACATGGTTTTCAGAAAGGACAGGGCTGGCTGCACACGCTCTTCTAGCGGTATGGGCATAATCGCCAGGAAATGCTTAGCATGCTACCCTGTCACTCTGAACACTGTCGTTGAGGCTGTAGCAAGTCGAACAATAATATTTATTACGTTGATGACGGTATGCTCCCTATATAATCCTCCTGATCCTGCACTTTCCAGCTCTGACTTCAAGCTGCTGTTGGACCAGGTGCCCGAACCATTCATCTTCACAGGCTACCTTAATGCTCACAATTCTCTTTGGGGCTGTACTCGTACGGATGCCCGGGGTCGCCTGATAGAACTTTTTTTTAACATCCTTTGGGGCATGCTTCTTCAAAAATAATCAGCCTACATACCATAACATAGGACATAACACATACTCACATCTTCACTTGGCTATTGGCTCCGCAATTCTTTTTCCTCTTCTCGAGTGGGGTGTGGGCACTGATCCATACGGCAGTGACCACTGACCCGTACTGCAGTGACCACTGACCCATACGGCAGTGACCACTTCCGCACCTGTCTAACACATATAGGTAGAGGTCCACGCTGTCCACCTTCCCAGAACAGGTTCAATGATGCAAGAACTAACCGGAATGCATTTCCCAGAGACAGTCATAGTACACCACCCATCCATTTGACACCTAAAAGTTCAAGAAGCTGCCCTACTCCTCACGGCGTACATCCTCGACGCCACCGAAGGGTCCATTCCACAGGCCTCTGGTGCCCCGCGCAACCAGACGAGGCTGTGGTGGAATGAGGACTGTAGGCGGCGCGAAAGGCCCAGAACAAGGCGTGGTGTATGCTCCATCGGTACCCCACGTCGGGAAACCTTTTATTGGCCAAAACGGCAAAGGCGACGGGAAAACGTGTGCGCCCTGAAACAAAACCAGAGATTTGGCGCTCATTCATAACATCCATAAACTCATACACCGACACACGAACAGTATGGACACTAATAAGCAAACTCAAGGGACGATAAACACACAGCCTGCTCTGGTCAGCCCAACAGGAGAAACACTCGAAGATCAGGCTCACACACTCGCAAAACACGTCCAACACGTGTCCAGTTCAGCACACTACACAAACACTTTCATAAAACACAAACAATCGGCCGAAAAGCAGCCTATACTAGATAACAATAGGTCAACTTCTTGTTACTCAGGGTTTTCACTGCGTGAGCTGAGGGCTGCTCTGAGCCCGTGTAATCTCTCAGCTCCAGTCCCAGACAACTTCACATATACAATGTACAACACCTACACGCAGACGCACTCGAAACACTTTTACACCTATACCATAAAAAATGTCTTTCGGGGCACATTCCAAAATCTTGGAGGGAGGCCATAGTAGTGGATTTCTTGAAGGAGGGTACGGATCCGTCGTCCCCCTAGGGTACGTCCCATAGCCCTCGAGCTGCCTGGGCAAGCTATTCGAGCAGATGATAAATTGCAGGCTCGTGTACTTCCTTGAGTACTGCGGTCTTCTCGCGAGCTGCCAGGCAGGCTTCAGGGTAGGGCGATCGACACATGATCAACTCGTCGCACATGACTCGTACATCAAGGATGCCTTCGTGCATAAGCAGTATTCCTTAACTGTGTTTTCGACCTCGAGAAGGCCTACCACACGCTTGGCGTTACGGGTTTCTTAGTGGCCTCAATCAATTCAGTGTTTCTAGTAACATCTTAAACACCCTTGTTACTTACTTGTCGGAGAAAACTCTTCGAGTGAGAGTCGCTAGTCCACTCTGAAAGGTTCACGTGCAAGAAAATAGCGTGCCGCAAGGTGGCGTGTTGGGCAACGCCCTTCATAGTAAAGATGAACTCTTTTGGAAAGGCACTGCACCTACAATTTTTTATTCCATGTACGTAAACGACGTGCACATATACTTCAAATCCTGTTATATGTCAATTTGCGAACGTCAAGTCCTGCGTAGTGTTAAGAAACTTGCTGGTCGGGCAGAAAAGTATGGTTTTAAATTGAATCCTGAAAAAAAAAAACTCCGGCATTGTGTTCTCAGGAAGCGCGGGGTCTATCCGGACCCTGGCATTACAATTAATGGCTTGTTGCTTCCTGTGAAAAAGGACCACAAGTTTTTAAATGTTGTGTTAGCCGGCAAGCTCACATTAATTCCCCACATCAAGGAACTTGAGCATAAATGTCCTAAAACAATAAATATCCTTAAGGTCCTCTCACACCACTCGTATGGTTGCGACAAAGAAGTCCGGCTACGGCTCGATACTGCTTTGGTTGGCTCTCGTTCGGGCTATGGCAGTGTGGTGTATGGGTGGGCGACAAAAACAGCTATATGAATGCTACTCTTGGGGCTTTCTCTTGTGTCGGGTGCTTTTCGTACTAGCCGTGTCGAGTGTCTGTATGTCGAACGTCACAAGTGGTGCCTTGAGAACCAATAGACGTACACAGACTACCTTTATGCTTTTAACATTTCATCGCTGAAAACACCCCTTTTATCCTGTCTTTAAAGAGAAATCCCCATCTGTGCTGTTTCTAAATTTGCTATCCGTTCCTCTGCCGTTTTCACTTAGATTCAGAGAGCGATCCTCGGATCTCGGCTCTTCATTTTTAGATGTGTACAGATAACCCTTTCCAGACATTTTATCTCCTTGGAAAGTGCGTTCGTGTCCTCCGACCTTTTTTTTTTATAAAACGTGACAAGGATCGAGTAACTGAGATTTAATTATGCTCCAACCAAGACATAGACAACACCCGACGTTCGGAAGCCACCTCGGTTTCTTTTTCAGGGGTGACAGGGGCCACGCTGCAGCTGCGTCTTATAGTCTTTCACTTTTGCTGGCCTCGCACAAATCCCTGCGCTGCGGCACGTAATCCGTGTGCGTTCACCGAATGGAGAGTGCCAAGCGAGAGATTAGGGATCCCGGGAGTTCGCTGAATATGCTGCGACTCCAGGAAAATCAGCTTCCTCCAGTTGGTCTCCCTTTCGAGGATGGCCGTTCTGGAGAAGTCAGCTTTGTGGTCGGCCACTTCACAGTGTTCGGCGACTGCGCTGCGTTCTCTCTTGTTTCCGTACGTCGTTTTTGTGCTTCCTAATCCTCTCCGGTAGGTTGCTGCTTTCACCGAGGTACGCGGCGTTGCGCTCAGCACACGTAATGCGGTAAACGACCCCAGGCGCTTTCTCTATTATCGGCTGGTCTTTGAGTCGGGTGATTACGCGGCCTATGGTTGTCGAAGGCTTGTGGGTGATGCGCACTTCTCTCAAAATGCGGGCCAAGGCCTCGCTCGTTCCTGGGATATACGGAATCGGCACGCGTTTCAGAGTTCCGACGGTTGATGTCGTCGGAGAGTTTGTCACCCTGTTCTGCTCTTACCGGTGAGGTTAAGGAGTCAGTGAACTTTTTCGGGTAGCCGTTTTTCTGGAGGTCCGCAATTACACGGCTTACTTCATTTTTACGTTCGGATTCGGACGAGAAAATTGCATCACCTCTGTTAAATAAAGAGGACAGAACAGAGGCTTTGTGGTTATTCGGGGTGGTTCGAACTAAAAGGAAGGAAGTTGCCGGTGTGCGTTGGCCTCTGGTGAACGAAAAACACCAGGCTCTTGCCTCCTCTTGTCACTTGGGCGTCAAGAAAGGGAATGGAGCCGTCCCGTTCACATTAAACCGTGAACTGAATGGCGGGGTGAACGGAATTTAGGCGTTTTTCCAGGCTGTCAACTGCGGGGGTCTTCACTATGCAGAAACAGTCGTCTACATACCGAAGAAAAAGTTTATGTTGCGGCAGTAAGCAGCTCAAAGACTTTTCTTCCTAGTGCTCCATACTCAAGTTAGCTATTGTTACAGAGATGGCGGCCCACATTGCGGTTCCAGTTTCTTGTTTAGAAAATTTCCAGTAGGCGGCCTAGCTCGTCAGCAGTGAGCGGCGTCCTTCCTTTTAGGGTTACGTCATTTTCGAGGGCAGTTCGGGCTGCGGATACAGCCGAAGGTACAGGAACACTAGTGAACAATGACAAGACGTCGAACGAGACCAGGCTCTCGTCTTCGTGAATGCACACCTGTGACGCAGGTTGCACGAAGTGGCTGGAGTTGCGCAGATGAGTCTTCGTCTTCCCGGCTTGGGGGGCGAGGATGTGGTGCAGGAAATTTGAAAGGGCTCGGCACGGGGATGATGTGAAGTCCACGATACGGCGAAGGGTGGCGCCACACTTGTGGATCTTCGGTAATCCGTAGAAACTATGTGCACAGCCGTTTCGGCGGATCAAACGAAGGTGTACTACTTTTGGTTCCGGGTGGTTCTCAAAACTTGCGGCGAGTAACTTGTTCAGCTGCGTCTGCGTTTGGTTTGTAGGATCCCTCTTTAACTTCGTGTACGCGTTTCCATCCAAGAGAGCTAAAAGCTACCGATGGTAGTTTTGGTGGTCTAGCACCACCGTCGAGTTACCATTGTCGGCAGGTAGAATGACAACGCTTTCATATTTTCGAAGTCCCTAAAGTGAACGGTTTTACTCTGTGAAACCTTTTGCCGTTTTTCAATGGCAATTTTGATAGGAGGCCAATCGGTTTCAGTCTGATTTCGTCTCGGGCGTGCGGCTGTACTTGTTGAATGGCTTCCTCTACCACAGCAACGATGTTTGCAAGAGGGGGGGGGGGGTCGTAGACACATTATAGCTGCGACCTTTGGCCAGAACAGAAGTTTGCTCTTGAGTGAGAGTGCGGGATGACAGGTTTGGTCACAATACCTTGGTCTTGGGCAATTTGGGTAGAGCGCCTTATCAACCAACAAGAAATTTTCTTATCTTGCGTGATCTGGTGCTTGTCCGGAGTCGATGCTGCCACGCTGTCAGCAAATTCTTCGACGGAGGCCATCAGTCGAGGATGCGGTGGTCCAATTGGCGCTTGGCAAAGAACAGGTCCAATTCTTTTTTCAAGAGGGCAGCGTTGCATTCGCGGAGGCGGGCATTTAAGATTCGATGTTCCGCTTTAGTGATGATATCCATGCCTTCGGGGGTCGACACTGGCCGTTTCAGGCGCCGGCTCTGAGGGACGACTTTCCTTTCTTTACAGGTGCGATTGAAGTCCAGTTGAGTTTTGAAGACGGAGATGCCTTCCTTCATGCGTATGTAGCCCTTGACGAGCTGCATCGTTGGAGCATATTTAAACCTTAGTTCAGTAACTTCCCAACCAGACAGAAGTCTGTCAAAATGTTCACCTTCAAAGATCGGTACCACCATCACCAATTTAACGAAACAACAATTGCAAAAGACGGCACCCTTGATAATATTGCCGCGTATTCTGGAAGCGTCTTCGGATGACGCGTAATGTCATGTTTTAATTGCACCCCAGCAGAAGCTAAACCACACAGCGAAACCATAAGGGAGCAGTTCCTTTGCGCGCAAACAGCGTTTTCGTATCAGAATATATTAACCCGTTATGGTGTAGTATCCTGGCACTCTATTGGTTTGGGTAGAGACATTCGAATTGTTATTGTCGACGAAAACAGGCTGTTGAGCCGGATAACGCAGGTAATTTGGAAAACTTGTTTTAGAATATTCGTTTAGGACAATTTTTTTTTCGTGCAGCGTCTTCCATGATACTCATTGGGACCTCGGCAACCAATGTATGCGAACTGCCACCGGATGACGGACCCTGCAGAGCTCGAATACCAGCCTATTATTATGACCAATATACACAAAGCTGCAGAGAGTTTATGTATGGTGGTTGCGAAGGAAATGCAAATAACTTCGAAACTTTGGAAGCGTGCACTGAAGCATGTCGCAGTAAGTTTAAAAACATTTTATTCACAATATTGGCTGAATTAAAACACACGCGCTTTTTATAATGAATAACAAAGCTTCACTTCGAGGATACATGCCGAAACGTGTGTTGTACGTATGCACAACTGTTGTCTTGTCGAAACTAAATCTTTGATTGTTTCAAGAAATACTTCAGTCGATTGTGGAAAGAAAAAGAAAACAACTTTAAGGCCAGCAGTTTTGACAGGCCAGAAATATTATTACAACCAATCTGCTAACGGGAAGCGTGTGGTGTTTATTTAAGGGGCAGTGTTCGAAATCCAAGAAGTACAAATTGAGTTACATTGTCATTACGAATCTTTGAAGTCGGTAGAAAAGGGGGTCGAAAAAAACTTGCCCACCTCTACTACCGTGAAACGTGTGGTGGGAAAGAAGAATGCAGAATGCAGAAGAATGCAGAAACAAGAATGTGAGATAGCACATAAAGGTAACATAACAGTCCACCAGGGCGCCCGTTAAACAAACCACGGCTTTCTTGACTTTTAAGGGCCAAACAAACATGCCGACGAGGAATGGGGTTTCTCGCTCGCTCGCTCGAATTCTCGCTTGCGGATGCGAAACATTGCAAGCTGTCGAGCTTGTTCAATGGTTTCCGTGAATTCGTCAACTTCATTGCCGGCTACCACGTCGTTATCGACAGGGAGCATTGAGTCGAGGGTTTTTGTCACTTGGGCGGCCAAAAACAAGCTCAATTGTTGTGACGCGGGTCATTTCCTGCAAGGCTGTATTATATCCGAAGGTGGCATAAGGAAGAATGTCATCCCATGTCTTGTGGTTGAGGTCGATGTACGTATACCATGTCAGCAAGGATTTATTAAGTCTGTCCGTGAGGCCGTTTGTTTGAGTGGGGGGCAAGCGGTAGTGCCGCGGTGAGTACTGTGCGTCAAGCGGAATACTTCACGCATGAAGTCAGATGTGAAAACCTTCCCCCGGTCAGTCAGTACTACAGCGGGAGCTCCATGTCTGATAAGTTGGTGAAGAAAGAACTTCGCAACCTCGGCAGCAGTTGCTCGAGGAAGAGCATGCGTCTCTGCATATGGCGTTAAGTATTCTGTTGCCACAATGACCCACGTGTTCCCTGAGGCTGACTTGGGGAAGGGGCCCTATAGATCCATTCCGTTTGGCTTAAACGGTACGTCAGGAGGGCCTAGTGGGTGAAGTAGTCTTGCTGTTTTGACGGGTGGCGTCTTCCAGCGCTGGCAGTCCCGAGGGTCTTCACGCATGGTTGCGTCTAGGCTAAGAGGTTTTGCGAGTACTACTTCTGATGAAATCTTGTTAATGTGCGAGTGACCCCTAGATGCCCAGCTGCAAGCTGGTCGTGGCATGCGTGTAAAATTTGAGTGCGTTATTCTGCTTGTACGACCCGAAGAAATTTTTCTTTACCCTGATCGTAATTTCACTGGTTAAGTATGTTGTCGCTTAGGAAGAACGAGTTGATTCCTCTAAGAATAGCACGAATATAGGCCCAGCGTTTTTATCTCGCAGGTATTCAATGAGTGCCTTAGTTCCACGTCGGCCAGTTGGCGGGTAGCCATATCTGCCGTTTTGATCACCCCTACAAATGGAAAGTCCTCCTTCCGGGCTTCATGGGAATAGGTGGATATCGGTGCCCGTGACAAACAATCAGCATCGCTGTCTTTTCTGTTGGACTTGTACACGACCGTAACGTCATAATCTTGCAGCCTTAAACTCCATCGAGCAAGCCGTCCAGAAGTTTCCTTGATGGGTGGGAGCCAGCAGAAAGCATGGTGGCCGCTGACCGCTCTTAATGGCCTACCAAATAGCTATGGACGGAATTTTCTGATAGACCAGATGACGGGAAGGCATTCTTTTTCTGTCACCGAATAATTTCTTTATGCTCTGGAAAGGGGGCGACTAGCGTAAACTATAACATTTTCCAACCCAGCCTGCTATAGTAGAAGATGAGTTTTATTCCCACATCGCTGGCATCACTGCTGATTTCCGTGTCGGTGGCGTCATCAAAGTGGGCTAGAACTGGTGCATCTTGCAGGCGTCTACCTTAAATTTATAGAGGCCATCCAGGGTCACGAATGCCGTCGGCTCCTGGTTACGCTCGTCGACTGTGATCAGTCAATATCCCAATTTCAAATCCGGGGCGAGAAGAATTTGGCATCACGCAACCCGTCCAACGTGTCGTCAATTCTTGGGAGGGGATAAACATCGCGTTTCGTCATACTGTTTATTCGGAGGTAGTCTACGCAGAAGCGAAGCGTGCTGTCATTGTTCCGCAAAAATACGACGGGAGAGGCCCGTGCACTTTTCGAAGGCTGGATAACATCATCGCTTAGCATTTCAGTGACTTGCTGTTTCATTCAGTGACTTGCCATTGGATTGGATTCGTTTGGATTCACTTGGATTGGATTTGATTGACCTGGCTTGGCTTGGATTGGAGTTGGATTGGATTGGATTGGATTAAAGTGGATTGTGTTGGACTGTGTTGCGTCATAGCCGCGGCACGTTGCGTCATAGCCGCGGTTTCCTCCCCTTCAGGCGCGCTGCGCGTATAACCGGTGTGCCGTTCTCCGGTGAAGCAACATCCATGCTTGGCTCAAACACCTAGAGTCCACGCCGCTTTACAAATACGCCAACGTCGTCATCGAATGGAACGGGCTTACGCAGTCGCCTCAACGTTATGCGCGCTATAAAACGCGGTCCCTTCGCCGCTCCGCCAATGAGTCGCATCTACACAGGGGTTCCCGCGATGGGAGGTGGGAGTTTTTGTAAAAGTCGACACCAGCGGTTTTACCTCCTGGGGCAGCTGAGTTCAGTTTCTCCGACTTTGAGTGCTGCGCGATGAAAGGTCCGACGAACTGGGGGCGAAGCATGGACTCGAGGATCGGCGTTGAATGGGAGATGGCGAATGGGACTATGGGTGTCGTGGTGCGAAAACCTTTCGGCGTGCCGCGGGATAATATTCGATATATTGCGGGCGCTCACCATTCCTCGGAAGCGAATATTTGTAGAAAAAATGGCGTAGTACCGCAAGGTGGAGTTCTAAGCTGCACGTTGTTGATTGTTAAGATAAACGCCCTCCAAAAGGCTTTACCGCCAACCAATTCATGTTTAATCTATGTAGACGATGTGCAAATGACTTTTAAATCCTCTAAACTGTCAATATGCGAACGTCAAGTACAGCTCGGTGTGAAGAAACTTGCTGGCTGGGCTGACCTTAATGGGCTTAAACTAAACCCGGCCAAAAGTACTTGTTTTGTGTTCTTCTCCCGCAAGCGCGGGATTAATGCGGACCCTGAGATTACGCTTAACCGTGCACCTATTCCTGTGAAACGGGAGCACAAGTTATAGGTGTCATATTAAGGAAAAGCTCACGTTCATCCAACATATCAAAGCACTTAAACATAACTTCCTCAAAACACTAATCATTCTCAAGGTCCTCTCCCACCAATCTTATGGCGCAGACAAAACTTATTTTCCGGGTGTTTACCGCCTTAGTCGGGTCTCACTTAGATACGCCAGTGTCGTGTATAGGTCGGCATCAAAACAAACCCTAAAAAGTCTTGATCCAGTACTCCACTTGGGCCTGCGCTTTGCGTAGGTTGCGTTCCGCACTAGCCCGGCCCAGAGTCTATATGTTGAACGTAATAAGTGGTGCCTTGAGGACCAATGAACGTAAATGAACGTTCTCTACGCTTTGAAAATTTCATCTTTGAATGACCATCATTTCGCCACTGTTTCTAAATCGCCCGTCCGTTCCTTTGTCGTTCCCACTTAGAGTGAGGCTGGAAGCTTCAGAATTCAACATGTCCTTTTTAGGCATTTACACATCTTCTTTCACTGACGTTTAACCACCCTGGCAGCATCAATGTGCAGAATTTTATAGTGACGCATCAAAAACTGCCCTTACTGTGTCGTGTGCGGCGCACGGACCCGATTTTAGTCTCTAATATCCTGAACTCGAAAACCATCAATTTTACGGCGGAAGACCATGGCGTTTTAAATGACATAGTCCAACATGAAATAGCCAAGTCTATCATTTTCATATATTCACTGAGTTTTGTACATGCATTATCTTCCAACAAGTCTTCTAAAAACCATGTTCCCAATGTAGTGCATAAAACCACTATGTCAGCGTATGCATTAAATCTAGAGGTGATCATGTGTTGGGATCCAGGCCACCCTGTGTTTGCGGAAAATAAGACCGCGGATAGGATGCTCGCTGCTGCTGCACATACAAATACACCGGACATAGCAAAGCCACACATCAGACAACACCTTCGCGAACCAGGGCAAGCACTGGAATCAACCGACAGACAACAAACTACACATAATAAAACCACTCTTGGGATCGTACACCACTTACACACACAACAAACACAGTGAAGTTGTTCTTGCTAGGTTACGGATACGCTACACTCATATAACACACTCCCACCTTCTCACAGGATCTCCAAGACCCCTTTGTAGCGGGTAGGGAGAGGCGCTGTCCATAATCCACGTACTACTCCAATGCAATGGACTCGACACAACACGACACAAACACTTCACCCAACTTTACAGGCTAAAATAGCAATGGCAGTGTACCTCATTGCAAGATTTTTATGATTATTCGAAACGTTGTGACGGCACGAAACCACTTCAGGCCGCTTTTAATTGTATTTTTTTCTTGTTTCGCACGCGTACCAGGTGTAATACGATTAACGTTTTGAAAGTGAGTTTCCACGACTACATTCACAAATCACAGACCGAAGCGAGCCGACAGTAGTCGCTGCACGTGATTTTCAAAACTATTCTGCATCGTGAGTGTGCCCAGCATTCCCAAGGCCGATTCTAGTAAAGACTAGCAATTGCCCTCGTAAATAAATGAGAG
Source organism: Haemaphysalis longicornis (assembly GCF_048455015.1). Taxonomy (NCBI): domain Eukaryota; kingdom Metazoa; phylum Arthropoda; class Arachnida; order Ixodida; family Ixodidae; genus Haemaphysalis; species Haemaphysalis longicornis. Next base: position 66,665,734 of record NW_027526445.1, read on the forward strand.
CACGGTGAGTCTAACGGTAACCGTTGGTTGCGGGTGCAAGGTAAATATGGCACACATGCACAGCCCTGCAATACTACGGGTTCCGGCGAGACCAGCAAGACGAATGCCTTCTGTGTGAGTAGCCATAAGTCCGGACACCTTGCGGAAGCTTGCTCCTACCACTGAGAGAATGTGGGTCAATTATCCCACGGAGTGACTGGACCGGAGAAATTTCGCGTAGAAGCGCCCATCATAGTATAGTATAGGTATAGTAGAGTGTGTGATAGTATAGTATACTATCACATAGTATACTCATAGTATAGGTATAGTAGAGTGTGTGATGGGTCGAAAAAACGGGGTTATATTTCTTTTTCCGTGTCTCCGCAAAGTAGGTATGCAGTTTTTAACACGAAAGTGTTTTATTCCCTGGATGCACGAAGATTTCTCTCGTCCTATCAGTCATGGAAGTGATGCCAGTCCAACAAAGCAAGTGGCCGGTAAAGGGGAACCCATTTACGCAGAGTATTCTTGTGGGGAAGCAACCTTTATAACTAATACGTACGTTATGACTAATTGTTTTTCGTTTTCAGGTTTTGTATTTTAGCACGAAAGCGTCTTATCCGCGATACGATTAGATTTCTCTGACGTCATATCCGTCATGGTAATGACGCCAGTAGACATTTTTCGAAGCGACCAGACAGCAGGACGTCGCTCTCCAAGCACACCCACAAGACAGCAGCCATCCAGCAAATCATGCTCATCTGCAGATTTCCCAGCACATGTTTCCCAGCTTTCGTGTTTACAAGCTTTCGTGTTTTAGTAATGGCTATGACAGACGAATCAACGACTGTTATTTTTTGGTTTGCACTAACTTGTTGTAGTTCATTTGAGATGCTTCAATTATTTGTGAACATTTTTTAGTGTCTGTCGTGGACTGTGGAAATGCAGGATGGGCTTAAGTGCTACACGTCTCATCACGGCTTTCGTGACATTCTGTGCCGGGTTTTGTTTGCCCACACAAGGATCATGAGCAGGGTGACGGCGATTGTTAAGGTTGATGATTCGGCGCCGCAAAATCAACTAGCAGAATCCCGAGAGCAGGATTTTCCGGCTGCGCTAACAGCGAGACCACGCTGGAAGAACGGGCGAAAAGATTTTTCTCGGGAGGCATTTCGTGATCAAGCCACAGGCGTGCCTGCGTCGACGACCGGGAGCCATCCAGTACCGGTATTCTGCGACCCGCTGGTACGAGTCAGACGCCTTTTTTCCCGTGGGCCTTTTTTCTTGGCGTGTTCCAAGCCTCTGTTCAGGTCGAGGCCGAGGCCGACCAGTCACATGGACGCGCATCGACCGCTCCAAGCTGCGGCCACTGAGTCTCGGCAGTCACCACGGAGAAAGCCTTGGCGTAGCCAGCCACATTCTTCGGGGCTTAACACGCTCAACCGACGAGTTGGAAGGCTTTTCTCAGTGGTTCATATAGGGCACCCGCCACAAGGTCGAGAAGACTAAGCAATGAGCGAGTGGGTTCGTAATCATAATTAGGGGGTTGACAGCGGAGCTGGAAAACGGACGGAAAGAAAGATATAGCGCTGGGACCAACAGCCTATTGAAAGAGATACACACACACATATACGCGGCGAGTCATATTATTCTACTTGTTTATCAGCGGCGCATGTGTAGAACGTTTAATTACTTCCGAGTGCAACACACGGTGAGCTGACGCACGCGAGTCCCACCCTGTTACTCAGTTCAGCCTCTATATTCTCTTGTGCGATACGGTCTGAGCATTTTAACGCGTCAGCGCTTTTAGGCTCATTTTTCGCTTCCCCCGTTGTCCTAGTCATCCGCTATCATCCGTGCTCATCAGGCGTCCACGGTAATATGTCACCGTGCCAACCAAAAGCTGCGACAGAAACAGCAAGATACGAGGGTTCCCCTGAACATGCAATGTGGCACTACGGAAACAGGAGTTTGGAAAGAAGGGAAATAATACAACGTCGGATACGTCGGCTGCGCCTGCACGGTGAAGTTTGTTTTATTCCTTGTTGGTGCTAGCATGCTGGGGAGACACGGTCTCCAGCCGTGCCCGGAATTTATGTCAACACACCAAAGCAGGTTTCCAAAAGGAGATCAAGCAAAAATATAAATTTTCCGAAATTCATGCCCCGAGGCTACTGTTGGGCTATGAGGAATGTCGTAGTGGAAGTCTCCAGAAACATTTTGATCCCTCTAGTATCTTTAACGTACGCCGAAATGTGGACACACTGGCTTTTTTGTTTTCTGCCGTCAGAAAAACGACCGCCGTGGCCGGGAATCGAACCACTGGTCTTGGGCGCAGCAGTGTAAAGCCTCACCCACTAATCTACCGCGCCGTGTTTTCCACCAGGACTAATGGAGGCACCAACAGTGGGTGACCTATTTAAATCAGAGGAAAAAGGAATTATGCCGGTCGCTGAGAAATCAAGGAAAGCACAGAATATAACCCGAAAATAGTTAAAATAAAGCCCACTATATTGCATCTAATAAAATAGGTTCCCAAAATACGTTTCAACGTTACCACGGTTATGTCTCTGCTAAAAGCTTGGTTAGGTAAACGTCAGATGGCGCCACAAGGCCAAGTTAAAAATCACCCTAATACAGGTACGAATATTCTCCCAGAAAATAGCCACGTCAGCATGCTCGGCGACGGTCTAGACAAGTGGGTAGTTCCCAAATCACATTCGCCAGAAACCGAAAATCTTGAACTAATTATTGCCCACAAGCAAAACCTCCAATCATAAAAGAGCAAGAAAAAGAGGAAAGAAACGATAAGATTCATGCAACCACTGATCATGCCCAGAATGTTGCAGATCCTGCCGTACCACAAATTTATCAGCAGCAATGAAAGTGGTAGAAACACCCCATTAGTACAGCATATCTGACAGTTCTCGGCCGCGCAATTTTTACCATGAGATAAACAAACAGCGTACACCACCATGGTAACACAATGAACATACATAGACTGGTCTAGAAGGAGACCGCCATTTACTCGATGGAGAGAATAAATAACAGCAGCCGGAACAAAGAATGCCTCCAGGAGGCGCAGAACCATGGTGGATAAAGGTGAATTGAGATTCTTTCACGCTGCAGATGTCTTAAATAGGATGTTGGTGATAATGACGATGAATTGGTCCTCAACTCGTCTTCCTAATGCATTTCATTAAGTCGGAGAAACAATGCAATCTCCTAGCTCCAAGATAGCGGACTTAAAAACAAAATCGGGAAGGGCCATCATACCACTTTGAAAGGAAACAGGCACCACAAAACATGCACCCTCACCCCTTTGAAAGGAAACCCCTCGCACGGGGCACCTTGAGTATTCATAGTGACGGTGAGCAGCGACACCGCGGACCCCGAGCTCCCAACATAAGCCGTGTCCAACCGTGGCGAGGTGTTTTTAAGGTGAAGGGTAGAAGCCGTAAACGGTGGCCGTCGGAACCTTGGTCAAGCTCCGGCCGATGGGCTCGCTGCCTCTCTACCAGGCAGGGAGCTCCGGGACCTCTTTGACTACCAGGGTAAGGTCAAAGGAGAAAGTACCCCCGTCTCCCTGCTTTCCAATGTATCATATGGAATTTTCAAACCCCCCCCCCCCAGACGTGATCGGCCCCCGAAAGGGGGCCGCACCGAAGTTTCCTTTCCACCCCTACCAACTATCAACGTTCCGAAACATGACAACTATCCCCGTTTTTTGGTCCTTGAATCAATAGACAAATACAAACCCGTCTCCTCCCAATCTGTATTCCTCGTCTCCAAGTTCCTTGAAGGAATTGTTGGCAAATCTTTCGAGGCAAAAAACTACGAACAGGCGAAGTGTTGGTTGAAGTCAAGACGCAGCAGCAAGCCACAAATCTCCTGACCGAAACCCGCATGGCAGATCTGGACATAACTGTCACACCCCACCGCAGCCTCAACAGCTCGCAGGGGGTGATATCTCAAGCAGATCTGCTAAGTGAAACAGAGACCGACCTTCTAGAAGGTCTGAAGGATCAGGGCGTAACAGCTGTCAGGAGAATCACCATCCGTCGCGACAATGTAGAAATACCCACAAAGCACACAATCTTAACATTCAGCAGTTCAAAACTTCCTGATCACATGAATGCTGGTTTCATTAGGTGTGGTGTACGTCCGTACATACCTAACCCGCGCCGCTGCTACAAGTGCCAGCGGTTCGGGCACGCTACAACTTCTTGCCGCGGCAAACAGACCTGCGCAAAATGCGCCGCACACGACCACCCCACTGAAAAATGTGATTCCACCACCTTCACCTGCGCAAACTGTCAGGGGCGCACGCGGCATACTCCCGTAGCTGTGAGAAGTTTCACCAAGAAAAAAAGATCATCCACGTGAAACTAACTGAGAACATCTCCTTCCCCGAGGCGCGAAAGAGGTTCGCCTCTTTCCCATTGGGGAGGTACGCCGACGCAGCTCGCCGGGGGGCGGAGGGGCGTCTTGTTTCGGCGGGGACCCAGTACCACGAGTCGGACTTGGCCCCGCCTCTGCCCCCCCCCCTGGGTTGTCTCTGGCGACCCAACCCGCCACCGCACCGCCTGCTAAGTCAGCAGCGGCTGTGGTGGCATCCACGTCCGTTGGGGATGTTGCTGCACCCTCTGTTTCCTCCTCTCCACCTGCCCGAAGCACATGCGAGGGCCCGGAGGAGATGGAGCTGGAGAAAACCGCAGCAGTTCTCACCTCCGCCGCACCACCTGTGCCACCTGGGGCGCTCCTGACGCCCTCGGCGGTCGCGGCCAAAACGAAGGGCACCGCAAAGGGTGCCAGGTCCGGGGGGTCCGGTACGCCGGGTACCACTTCCAAATCAGATGATGACTTGGATGTGGGACCCTTCCTGTCTGCTTCGCAGCGGAAGGAACGGGTCGCTCCATCTAAACCTCCAGAGGAGGTAAAGAAACCCCGTCCAAGAGTCCAAGCCCCGAAAGACCCTACATAAATAGTCACACTCCAGTAGCTCTAATACACAATAATGGGAAGAGAAAATATCGTTCAATGGAACTGCAGAGGCCTTCTAAATAATCTTGACGACGTCTATGAGATTCTGCATGCTAATCAGCCAAATGTAATATGTGTTCAGGAAACACACCTGAATTCCAAGAACACAAATTTCTTGAATAGTTACCTGGTATACAGAAAGGACAGGGTTGGCTGCACACACTCTTCTGGCGGTGTGGCCATAATCGCCCGCAAATCCTTAGCATGCCACCCTGTCACCTTGAACACTATCCTTGAGGCTGTGGCAATTCGAACGATAATATTTAATAAGTTGATAACGGTATGCTCCATATACATTCCTCCGGATGTTTCACTTTTAAACTCTGACTTCGAGGCGCTGGTTGACCAGCTGCCTGAACCATACATTCTGACAGGCGACCTTAATGCTCACAACACTCTTTGGGGCTCTTCTCGCACGGATGCCCGAGGTCGCCTTATAGAGAAATTCCTTACATCTTCAGGAGCATGCCTCTTCAACAGTAAACAGCCTACATACCATAACAGAGGACACAACACATACTCATGTCTTGACTTGGCGATTGGCTCCGCAGTTCTCTTTCCTCTCCTCGAGTGGGGTGTGGGCACTGACCCATACGGTAGTGACCACTTCCCCACCTCACTCACATACATAGGTAAAGGCCCATGCAGTCCATCTTCCCATAATAGGTTCAATGAAGCACGAGCTAACTGGAATACATTTACAGAGACATCCAAACTACACCATACATCCATAGGACACCTACACGTCGAAGAAGCTACCCAACTCCTCACGGCGCGCATCCTCGACGCCGTCGAAAAGTCCATTCCCCACGCCTCTGGTGCCCCACGGAACCAGCGGAGGCCGTGGTGGAATGAGAACTGTAGGCGGGCGCGAGAGGCCCAGAACAAGGCGTGGGGTATCCTTCGTCGGTACCCCACGTCGGGAAACCTCCTCTTGTTCAAACGGGCCAAGGCATTAGGAAAACGTGTGCGCCGTGAGGCAAAACGAGAGAGTTGGCGCTCATTCGTAACATCCATAATCTCGTACACTCACTCCCGCAAAGTGTGGATACGAATACGCAAACTAAAAGGACAACAGACACACAGCATGCCCCTGGTTAGTACAACAGGGGACAAACTGGAAGACCAGGCTAACACACTCGCACAACACTTCCAACACGTTTCCAGCTCAGCACACTACACTAGCACTTTCATTAAACACAAACAATTGGCTGAAAAGAAGTCTTTACTTGATAATGATAAGGCAACCTCCTCTTATAACTCGGAGTTTTCACTTCATGAGCTGAGGACCGCTTTGAGCACTTGTAATCCCTCAGCTCCAGGCCCAGATAACATCACATATACAATGATACAGAACCTACACTCAGACACTCTTCTAACACTCCTCCACCTATATAACAAGATATGGCTTTCGGGGCACATTCCTCGCTCTTGAAGGGAGGCCATAGTAGTGGCTTTCCTAAAAGAAGGGAAGGACTCTTCCTCTCCTTCCAGTTACCGGCCCATTGCTTTGACAAGCTGCCTGTGCAAGCTCCTCGAGAAGATGATAAATCGTAGGCTCGTGTACTTTCTTGAGTACAATGGTCTTCTCGAGAGCTGCCAGGCAGGCTTCCGGGCAGGGCGATCCACAAACGATCAATTAGTTGCACTGGAAACTTACATTAAGGATGCCTTTATACACAGACAGTACTGCATGACCGTATTTTTTGATATCGAGAAAGCTTATGATACGGCATGGCGTTATGGCATTCTTGCAGACTTAAAATCCTATGGTGTGACAGGTAACATGCTTAATACTCTTTCAAGTTACCTGTCTGAACGAACATTTCGTGTCAGGGTCGGTTCGGCACTTTCAAATGTTCACGTGCAGGAGAATGGCGTGCCTCAAGGTGGCGTATTGAGCTGCACCTTGTGTATAGTTAAGATGAACTCTCTCCGAAAGGCACTGCCGCCAACCATATCCTGCTTGATGTATGTAGATGACGTTCAAATATCTTTCAAATCATGTAACATATCCATTTGTGAACGTCATGTCCAGCTTGGGGTAAATAAACTTTCTCGCTGGGCAGATGAAAATGGGTTTTTAACTTAATCCTTCTAAAAGTACCTGCATTGTATTCTCAAAAAGGCGGGGCGTCCTGCCCGATCCCGACGTAAAACTCTTTGGTGACTCGATTCCAGTAAAAAGAGAGCACAAGTTTTTGGGTGTGGTGTTTGACGAGAAACTCTCATTCATACCCCACCTAAAACGACTTAAACAAAAATGCCTAAAAACAATGGATATTCTAAAAGTCCTGTCACACCAATCGTACGGTGCAGACAAACAACTCCTGCTTCGACTTTATGCCGCGTTGGTGGGGTCACGGTTGGACTACGGAAGCGTTGTATATGGATCAGCCACAAAAACAGCACTTAAAATGCTCGACCCAGTGCTTCACTTGGGGCTTCGCCTGTCTTGTGGGGCGTTCCGTACCAGTCCTGTCCACAGTCTTTATGCAGAGTGCGACAAATGGTGCTTAGCGTACCAACGAACTTATGTTGACCTCCTATATGCCTCCAAAATCTCATCAATGAATAACCATCCCTTTAAACCGGTTTTTAATGATACGTCCACAACTAAACTCTTTTTAAACCGCCCATCCATTGCTGTTCCTTTCTCGCAGAGAGTGAGGGACGAGGTGACTATTCATGACGTCTCCCTCTTAGACACATTCAAATCATCTCACACTGATCTTGTAGCACCATGGCATCTTCGTCCTGTGGCATGTGACTTCTCTTTCGTACAATACAATAAGAACAGGACACCAAGAAGTGGGATTTTGCAGCATTTCATGCATCTGCAGAATAAATACGGAGCTGCAGAGTTTTTCAGCGATGCATCTAAAACGTCCACTGCGGTGTCTTGTGCTGCGCATGGGCCCAATTTTGAAGCATGTAGAACAATGAATGTTAATACAAGTATTTTTACGGCAGAGGCATATGGCATATTTCTGGTTGTAAGTCACATAGTTGAACATCATATTCCTACATCCGTCATTTATACAGATTCATTGAGCGTCGTCCGTGCATTATCATCCGGAAAGTCATCAAAAAACCATGTCATTAATCTTGTCTTCAAAACGATTATGGTAGCTTATTCTTCAAACCTTGGGGTGACTGTGTGTTGGGTGCCAGGCCACTCTGGCATTGGCGGTAATGAAGTGGCGGATGAAATGGCCGCCAATGCTGCACTCCGAAACACAGTCGACATGGCAACACTACCTTACACAGACCTCAAGCCACGCATTAGACAACAACTCCGTAAAACTTGGCAAGCAGACTGGAGCGAACAGACAGACAACAAACTACACGTAATAAAACCACACTTGGGACAATACACTACTGACTCACACAACAGGCACATTGAAGTTACCTTAGCTAGGTTACGGATAGGCCATACGCATGTAACGCACTCGCACCTGCTCACGGGATCTCCAAGACCCCTGTGTAGCATGTGTGGGGAGGGCCTATCCGTAGTCCCCATACTCATACAATGCAAGGCACTTGACACAACACGACACAAACACTTCAGAGAACTCTACAGACAACATATTCCCCTACAGCCATCGTTGTTTCTGAGTGACGATGCCATGGTTTCTGTGAAACGCGTGTTTAAGTATTTGTGTGATGTTAAGTTTTTAAACCTGATCTCCTATCATGCATAATCAAATCTGGCCCTATACGCCAGCCATCACCATTATCTTTATCGATCTTACTATGTCCAGTTTACTCTTTTTATACCTATCCTTTGTGGTAATCACTTCTTTTCATTAAATAACTTCTCTGGCGCTCTTTGCCCTCGTCGGCCTTGCGCCATTTAACACGAACCATCATCATCATCATTGAAAGGAAACCACTGCAGGCCATGACATACACGGCACCGACCAAGAGAGTACACATAAAAAACTCTCCTGAATCATAAATACGGATACAATCCTAGACAAGAAGGGGCGGTATGGCATGGTGCAGAAAATAACTTATTCACAACACTAGACTGAACCAACCACACTCTAAGAACTCGAAGAGTGCTGGGCACTCTGTCTAGGAGTAAAAACTTTTGTCCCATATTTCACTCCCTTTGGAAGCATTGGGCGACTCTTCCGAGGAGTAGCGCGTGGCGGCCAAACGAGAGGCGAAACACTCCCCGTGGGATTTACTTGCTGCTTTCGAAGCGGAGTACTTGAACCCTGTGTGGGAATTGCAATTCCATCTCCAAGGCAGCGTTCCGTCACTCCCTTTAGGCGTGAATAAGCTCTATTGGCGGCGTTCCCGGATACTGCAGACGGGTACTACTACTCTCTCATGGAAAGCATCTCGTTACGCCTCAAGCGCGTTCTGCTATTCCCCGCGAGGCAGCGTGTTTTCGCTCCGCCTGCTACTAGACTCCCCCCTTCCCCACAATGGTACTATAGGCAGTTACAAGCAAACAAAACAGGACAAGCTATTTTGAAACACGGAAAAGAAGAAAAAACAAGCTCAGACTTTATTTTTCAAAATACCACAACAATCGGTTCATTCTAAAATTTCACACAAAATGCAATTTATTGGGAAATGAAATATCACGGCATAAAAACGGTTCCTCCTCGACAAGCACACAGGAGACGTAGCGCCTATTTAGGATACATTCAAGAAAAATTCACAAATAAAAATGCAGCAAAGCAATTGAAAACACTGAAATACAAACATTAAATCATGACAATAAAAATGACATTAACATCCACAAATTAAAAGGTACTGGCATTAGCACGAAACGCGTCGGTAGAAATACAGCAGTGGGATAATAGGTAACAGTATAAACATGAAACAAAATGGCCTTAGTACATCAGTGAGTGCTTCACATGGACTGTAAAAGCCAGTTCTTATTTAGCACACACAAAAAATACTTACAAAAAAATTTTGCGAAAGAAAAATCTGGGACTAAAACAATTCAGCGTGGATTACTATTAACGCATTACAAGGTGCAATCAACACAAAGATACAAAGCCATTGACAGGGCAACTTTGCAACAGATATATGTTGGTGGGACAATAGGAAACTGCAGGAAACATTCCCACTTGGTTTTTTAGGCGGGTGGTTCTCAATTGAGGATGCGCTAGTAAGATTTAAAAAGGCATAACTTTGTAATAAAAACAAACACGTTCGAGCTGACTGCTTCATAATGTTGGTGGCGGCCTTCAGAACAGTACCGACCAGGGCACCGTGCTTGAGCCAAAGTAACGTCTACAAAAGCAAGAAAGTGCGCTTCGCCTTCGAAGCGTATTACACAATGAACGGCCAAAACACAGACAGCAGCAATGGGAACCCGTCCACGATGTCCAAGGGCGTGAGAAGTGTCTTGAATGCGACGGCCACTGCTGCTGACGCCTCGGGGATCTCTCTCTCTCTCTCAAAACAAAAAAGAAATCTTCGGGCAAGTAGCGTCTTGCCGTGGTTCCTATATAGACAGAAAGAGGGGGACAGCAAAGATAATTTCTACACTGAAAAAAATATTAACGAGTTTGACAAGGTTAAATGAAGTTTATTGGGTGATAGATAAGTTTTTGCGCCGAGAGCATGCACTGAACCCGTATTGGAATGCCATACTGCTTGGCGCAGTAACCCGTCTAGATGCGAATGTGTGGTGACCTTGGATGCCACCACGCTGATTGTAGCACTTGGCCAATGTCATGTCAGACAGCGCGCCCTACCGCTGTCTGCCTACGCACTGCGCCCGAAACCCATTAGTACTTACGTGTCCATAGCTTCCATTGTTCACCCCGCAATCGTTCCCGGTATAAAAACATTGCACAAAATTTAAGGAAACATAACTCTTTTTGTAAGGTTATAATCCCTGAATAATTTGCATTGGATTTTGTCCTCAGCCGACTGCAACGTAGGGCCAATTATACGTTCACAAGACCAGCTTCGAATAGTTGCTAATGGGTCATATAGCTACTGTTTTCTTCATTCTCGACTACGCTTCGTTGCATGCACGCTGCAGATCGCAACATTTGATGAGAACCAATACGCTCGTTATTGAACGACCAGAACGCTCGAACATTAAACCACATGCAGCGACAGCGACAATCGACGCGAAAAAAGTAATGTAATGGGTACAACAAACAGTGTGGGCGACAGCGACAAACGAAAAAAAAAGTAATGCATTGCTGCCAATGCCCTTCGTCGTCGTTGCTGCCGCTCGCTTGTGGGCTGCTTCTGTCCGGGAATAAGCCCGCGACGGCGACGGCCCGTTGCCTGCCGCAATCGCCGCCGTCAGCGGCCTGTGTAAAAAAAATTCGCTTGTCTGTGTCGCACACAATACCTGTTTGCCGTACACACTGAGTGAGGTTTCTCGCGTCGCTCATCGCCTTAGACGCATGTAATTACCCCTTAACAGTGCGGGGTGTACGCCCTGCCCTCAATCAAAACGTAAAAAAAACTGTCTGAACAGCATTTCAGTCTGCTGCTGTATGCGCGGCGGTCAGTAAAATTATTGTAATTTTAGTGACTACCACGCGCTAGACGCGCTCCTATCACTCAGCCTATTGTATGCAATTCTTTGGAGCTGCGCAGGTAGCCACAGCTACTGCACGGCCGCCACTCTAACCCTAGCCACCGAGCTAAGAGTACAGCGTAGCGCTGCAGCTAAGAGTACAGCGTAGCGCTGCGACTACGCGCGCGACCATGCTTCCTACCTGCGAAAACATTCCGCAAGGATACCAACACTTCACGAATCATAGGGATTTAAACGGTTCAAGAATCGACGCTGTTTGCACACGGGTACAAAAGCCGCCCTTCAAATCTAAGCAACGGTCAAAATCAGTCACGAAAACGTTAGGACTAACCGCTTCCCCGGACCGAAGTAACGAGAGCAACTCGGCTTCGTTAAATACACAAGACTAGAATACGAGGTTAACTAATGGCTTACCTCTACTTCCCGCCAGCGTTTCTTCGTCCTGTAGATAAATTCAAGATCGTCATAGCTGCGAAAGATCCCAAGCTCAAGGCGCGAAGCCTGCGACACAGAACAGGGTGGATCCTGCGACGGCCGAGAATACAGTCCGGCCATAGCGCGCGCATCGCTACACAGGGCACATAGTTCCGAAATCGGCCTCAGCGCTGTCGCCGCTGTGATGTAAGTCCGAAAGAAAAACTAGTTCACGCACACACGCACGAATGAACGAATATACGACTTGCTCGCGTGTGCATGATGTCCCGCTGACGCACAAGCGGCCAGCAGTTAGCCAACACGCGTCGTACTGTGTCGAAGCAAGTATGACGATAAGGGCAGGTCCAACTTCCCATGTTTCATGTAGCGTCTGCTTGAAAGCCCACTTCGTTCGTAGCACATTGACTTCACATTCTGGCGTGGTCTGTAAGTCGCCCGTCCGGCCTCGGCGGGTTCACCGCCTGTGTAGGTTTTTGCAGAACACGCGCACTTCGTGGCTCGCTGAAGTTGCCTTTCTCGCGCTTGCTCGGGCGGTTCGCGTTACCTGATCCGCCGGATGTATGACGCGTTACGTATCGTGATCCACGCCTGCGCCTCCACGGGGGGGGGGGGGGGTCATCATTTCTCTTTGCTTAACAAAGGCGCTTGAGGTCCAGCAACCGATCGGTGTGTACGCTTTTATCGTCGCCCGTCAGCCGACGAGTATTTTTTACCGTATAGGGTGTATTTGAGATGCCCTCGCAGGGATATCGCGTGTTCCTCACACTCCGGTCGTGCAGACAGGCCCCATATAGCTGTTAATACCAGTAATGTATACGGATTTCCTTTCTTTAACCTAATAAAAGCTATCGTATGTACATACCTATCTCGGCGACACTAGCCACGTCTGTTGGGTCGGGTTCGTGTTGCGCTTGCAGCTCGAGCTATCAGAAGAGCGCGGACTTCACTTCTTGCAACACCATTTTTCTCAATCAATCTCAAATTTAAAATCCGTTTTATTAGCTCGACTAGGCGCGGGACAAGCGTACGTCTAGCAAACTCTTCCTTAAGCGACTGTCTACAGCGGTCCGTAGATTAGTTCCTTCGGTTTGCCGCCTGCCGCCACTGAACGCTGCCAGCAATCGTTAAACGAATTCATATTCTTGCACGTTTACAATGCGCGGCAGAAGTAATCGGGCCCTTTTTACACAACTGCTTTATATAATACATTTGTATGCAAATAAAACATCGCTGATGAGTTGGTGTGCGCAGATGGCAGGAGTGCATCTCCATGTTTACTCCCGCACTGGACAAGAATGAAATTGCAATTTTACTCTTTGTACTATAGATGGGAGACGATGCGCAGGGTTACTCTTCACTGGTGCGGGAGCAGAACTGGGGCTGCACTCCACCGCGCACGCGAAGAGTACGCGGTCAGTTTTGCTCTCCTCATCATGGGGAGCGAGCATTGCATCCAACTCCCCGCAGCTTTCGAGGGGAGTCCGCCAACGCTTGCAAGAGTGCAATGACTGCTGGACTCTTCAACTACTCCCCCGATTTCGTAGAGTGCATGCTCCTTCGGACCATGACTACTCCACTGGCCTCTTCGAAAAAGCTTAAGAACAAATCTTTATCCTATGCCTAGGAACACAATAGTTCCCCTTGCAACAACGAAGCCTCAATGCAGAAGAGTCACAAACATTGTGGATGAACAAACAATATAGTTATTTGAAAATTCATGTGCGTTGAGGTGTTCGGTGGGAACACCCGACATTAAGGAAACATCCTACCTATTGCGCGCAATCTAGCCATGTGGAAGGGCCTGACCAGGAAAGAACAATCCAAACATAACCTATTTCACTTCGTGCCATGGTAGGAAGATTTGACACGCTCGTTACCTCAAGGTCAGCGCGAGGTCATTGAGAGGGCAAGGAAAGGAGTTGCTCCCTCTTGTGCCGTAGACTGAGGTTCCACCTTTGAGCTCGCTGCCAGATCATTACCTCATTTTCGTAAACTACAAATATTTCTTACAAAGCAAATACTTCTCTCTCTCTCTCTCTCTTTGAAAATAGCGAAAATGTTCAGCCCGGCGTAGGCATACAGAATAAACATTTTTTTTTCACTGACAGTGAATCCTCCGCGTTCAAACTGAGCAATACCTCGTATTTTCAACCTTTCGGGCACACATTTTAATCCACAGAAGTGCAGAGACCGTTTCTCTCTCTTGGGACATGGTGACTAAAACCCTGGTAGCTAGTATTTCTCTTTTCGATAATGTTTCGTGCTCGTGAAGCACAAATCGGAAATGCAGCTGCTGCGTACAGGAACGTTCCGTGGGAGTTGAAGTATGACTGTCGCACCTTACATCTTCGGATACAAACGTAGATGTCTCTGCAACTTCTTTTAACAACGATTTTGTCAAGAAAGTCACACGTCCGCATGTGGAGCAGCGCTGGGCTAGAAACCCGTCGCGCAAGTTTCTTTCGCGCACGTTTTGAGCTTTGTCGGCATGTTACCGTACCGTATCATTTAAACATCTTCCCGTCCGCCCAACTTAAGCGTTTTTGCAGCCAGGTGGAATTTTATAAACAACGCATTTTTTGTTCTCAACATAGGACATCATGTGCTTTTTTTTTGCAGCCAGGTGGAATTTTATAAACAACGCATTTTTTGTTCTCAACATAGGACATCATGTGCTTTTTACCCCAGCTTTTTCCCCGAATGGCCTCTGGGTTGCTCAATCTGCACAGCTTCAAAATCCTGTTTGGAGCAGCAAACACGACTGTCACGTTGGAATGTTGGTCCACATTTTTCAGTTTAAGGGATAGTCGGTGCATGTAGTGGATTACCGCAAGATTTCGGACGGTGGACGTAGCAATGTCCGACACCAATACGCCCAGTATAACCCATGTGATATTGTGTGGGGTTAGACACCGATTCGACTACGCGGACTTAGTGAGAACCTTCTCCGAAGGTATTTCGGACCCTATATAATTCGGCGGCATGTTGGCCAGCCTAACTACGAGGTTGGCCACGTTGGTGACTCCCCAAGAATAGAATGACACACAGGAACCGAATTGTCCGTGTGGTTCGCCTCAACCCAGACAAAGAGATGACGGACTTTTTATTGCTGGTACGAAGACGTAGATTTTGGAATCCGGTCCATGCGCTTTTAGAGGGGGTAATTCCGTGAACTGTAACCTAGTTTGTCTATTTTTGCGTTTTGATGAGAGTGCCCAGCAGCGCAAAGCTGTCTTAGCTAACTTAGAAAAAAAAGGGCGCACTTCCGTCTCTTTCTTTTGTATGCCGCGCCGGTTATGTAATTTTGATAGGAAGAGTTTAGGGCAGGCCGTCACCAAAATAGAAGTTTTTTCTTTCATCAACAGTGTTCTTGATCTGGTTATATATGTCCCGAAGGAGTAACGACGAAAAATTATTATTCGCAAAGAAAACACCATAGAATTTGATTTGGCGACACAAGTTTGCGGAAGAAACTTAGTGGACAGCTTCGACGATGCGTGGATGTTGTCTGAGTTTAGCTAGGCACAAGTTCGGTCCAGTGAACGTATTTCCTTGAAAAACGTGCGCCCACTTTGGCGACGTGACAATAGGAATATGCTGCTAAGATACCCCTCTAACAAGGTTGAGAAGTGTTGCTATTCTCCCTGCCCTCTTTCTCGTTTGCCGTTTATTTAGCTGTACTCATCACTTTCTTGGACCGCAACCGCGAACCCAGCAGCACGTTCTCCTGGTATTGCCTACAACAATATCTGGTGTGCGTAATTGTATTTCATACGACATTCAGAGAAAATGTCACATTGCGTGCTATTGTACAGGTTATGTCCTCAACGACATACGTAAAATCAGCTAGCCTACAATAAGCGAGATATCGCGTCTAAAAAGGGTGTTGGAAGGACAGCTCGTACAATCTGGTCCTCTTTTAAAAAGCACTGCCCTTTGTCCGTGTCTGCTTGTATCGTCGTGTGTTAGTTTTGTTTTGTGATTAGTGAGAACTTCTATGTTTACACAATGACCGTTACCTCAATGGAACTTGAAATGTGTCATTAGGGCCCACTCTCCGAAGATTTTTGTTTTCCGACACTGCAACCTCGGTAATTAAAACTTAAGAAAATCGTTGGCATTGCGGCAGCAGCTACTTAATACGCACAGAAAAAGAACCAGTGGTAGCAGGTACGTCGGTGCTGCTGTGCCGTGTTGGGCAATGAAAACACGGGTGTCGAAATTTTGGTTTTTAAAAATATTACAATTGTTTGTTAAGCCTGGAACTTCCGCTGCCCGGCATACGACGTAAAATGCGTACACTCAATAATATTGTTGCACTGAGAATTCCTGAGACGCCCAGTGTAAAATGTGCAAGCTCACGGGCAAAGCAGAAAAAATGCCTGGAGCTTTTGACTGGAAGTGGCGCTAATCAAAGAAATCCTTCTTTCTTTCCAGATGGCGTGTACACTGAACCATTGAGCAAGGCTAATACAGATAATGAAGGTGAAGGATGGAAGGATGTGACCTGGAAGCAAAACTAAACTTGGGCCATTTACATTGCTGAATGAGCTAAAATCAAGGGAAATAAAAGGTAGCGAAGTTTGCGTACAGTTGGGAAAAAGTATCTTTGCATATACTCAATCAAAGCCTGTCGCAACCGCACAGTCTTTACAGTTGCAAGCATCTCATTAGTATTTTGAAAATGAAGTTGAGCAAATCCTCAATAATGGCAGTTAATAGATTCGTACTTGTTTTACGGTGCATACAGGCCTCTATATTGGGTCATGTTTTACAAACACCTTAGCTACGCAACACAAACACGCACACACATGTGTGTATACACATATTTATATAGGAAATAAGGGACGCGTTGAGGAAATACAGAAAGATAGTTTGGCAGTTTACAATTCCAAAGCAGGCATTTGGGTGGTGTCAGGCTCCCTTTTTACTACGATTAGTGAAGTTAACTTTTTACAAAATATACGTAACAAAAAAAATCAATAAAGGAAAATTGCCCCCAAAGTGGGCACCCAACCTACGTCTTTCGATCTGACATCGAATGCCTTACCAAATCGGCTATCTGGGTGACTGTTCTCTCCTTTACTTTCTGGGCTATTAGTACTTTCTAGAACTGTATCTGACGACTTTCGCTGGCTACCAGATAGAACTGTATCTGGTAGCCAGCGAAACTGACTACATGGGGAGAAGGTTACCTTCTTTAAAACCCTGGTGGCGTTACTCGAACCAGTCAGTCGAGGGCCTCTGTTCTCGCAGTCTTGGTGCTATAGGGAGCCTATGAGGAATCAACGCCCGCCGACCACTCTCGACATCTCGTAGACACTCCAGTCCCGACGCGGGGGTAAAAAGAAAATTCCCTCTTGCCGGAGTAGTTCGAGTGGCGCTGGCTACCAACCCACACCCCAAGTGCAAGAAAACAAACTACCTTACCATATATACCAGAGAAAGTGTAGGGTAAACAGTCCCGCCGGTAGCGTAGTGGGCATCCTACCACACCCGCATTCGGGAAGTCGTGGGTTCGGATCCCATCGGGGGGGGGGGGGTATTTTCTTTCAACTTAATTTTTGTCGTTCGAAATTTATCTGTTTCAATTACCGATTACATGCTGCATGCCAATCAGCCAAGTATCATGTGTCTCCAGGGAACCCACCTCAATTCTAAACAAACAAATTTTTTAAATAGGTACATGGTATTCAGAAAGGACAGGGTTGGCTGCACATACTCGTCAGGAGGTGTGGCAATTGTCGCCCATAAATCCTTAGCCTGCCACCCTGTCACTCTGAACACTGCGCTTGAGGTTGTAGCAATCCGTACGATAATATTTAATAGGTTGATAACGGTATGCTCCATTTACATTCCTCCTGATCATGCACTTTCGAGCTCTGACTTCGAGGCGCTGGTCGACCAGCTGCCCGAACCATACATCCTAACAGGCGACCTTAATGCGCACAACTCTCTTTGGGGCTCCTCTAGAATGGATGCCCGAGGTCGCCTAATAGAGAAATTCCTTACATCTTCAACAGCACGCCTTTTCAACAAAAAACAGCCTACATACCATACCTTAGGACACAACACATACTCGCATCTTGATTTGGCTATTGGTTCTGCAATTCTCTTTCCATGTCTTGAGTGGGGCGTGGGCACGGACCCATATGATAGTGACCACTTCCCCAATTCCCTAACGGTCATAGGTAAAGGCCCATGCAGTCCATCTTCCCAGAACAGGTTTATTGAATCAAAAGCAAACTGGAGTACATTCACAGAAACATCTAAACTACACCACACAACCATAAAACGCCTACACGTGGAGGAAACAGCCCAACTCGTCACGGCACACATACTCGATGCCGCCGAAAAGTCCATGCCCCAGGCCTCCAGTGCGCCCCGCAACCCAAGGAGGCCCTGGTGGAACGAGGACTGTAGGCGGGCGCGAAAGGCCCAGAACAAGGCGTTGGGTGTCCTTCACCGGTACCCCACGCCAGATAATCTCATTTCCTTTAAACGGGCAAAGGCTCTTGGGAAGCGTGTGCGCCGTGAGGCGAAAAGGGAGAGTTGGCGCGCCTTCCTCACTTCCATTATTCATACACCGACACTCAAAAAGTCTGGACACGAATACGCAAGCTAAAAGGACAACAGACACACAGCCTGCCCCTTGTTAGCACAACAGGGGACACACTCGAAGACCAGGCCAACACGCTTGCACAACACTTCGAACACGTGTCCAGCTCAGCACACTACACCAACACTTTCATTAAACACAAAGCATCATGTGAGAAGAAGTCCTTGCGAGACAGTAATAAGTCGAACTCATCCTATAACACCCCCTTTTCACTTCATGAGCTGAAGGTCGCTCTTGGTACTTGTAAACCTTCAGCTCCAGGTGCATGCAGGATTTCATACACAATGATACAACACTTACATGCAGACACTCTTGAAACACTTCTTCACCTCTACAATAAAATATTTCTTTCGGGGCACTTTCCACGCTCTTGGAGGGAGGCCGTAGTAGTGGCTTTCCTAAAGGAAGGGAAGGACCCTTCCTCTCCTGCCAGTTATCGCCCTATTGCCCTGACAAGCTGCCTGTGTAAGCTCTCCAAGAAGATGATAAACAGGAGATTTGTGCACTTCTTAGAGTACAATGGTCTTCTCGAGAGCTGCCAGGCAGGCTTCAGGGTGGGACGATCTACCAACGATCAACTCGTTGCATTAGAGTCCTATATCAAAGATGCTGTCCTCCACAAGCAGTACTGTATGACAGCCTTCTTTGATCTTCAAAACGCGTACGATACTGCTTGGCGGTACGGCATCCTTAGCGAATTGAAGTCCTTTGGCATATCGGGTAACATGATGAACACGCTTGCCAGTTACCTGTCTGAAAGAACGTTTCGCGTGCGAGTTGCAACTGCACTTTCTAGGGTTCATGTGCAGAAAAACGGCGTGCCGCAAGGTGGAGTTTTAAGTTGCACTTTGTTTATTGTAAAAATGAATTATCTTCGAAAGGCGCTACCACCATCGATTTCCTGCTCAGTTTATGTAGGCGACGTACAATTATCTTTTAAGTCTTGTAACCTGTCTGTCTGCGAGCGCCAAGTCCAGCTTGGTGTTAACTAGCTAGCTGGTTGGGCAGACAGCAACGGCTTTAAATTTATTCCAGGGAAGTGCACTTGTGTCTTGTTTTCTCTTGTGGCATCCGGCCGGATCCAGACTTTCATCTCAATGGTGTCTCGATTACTGTCACGAAGGAACCCAAGTTTTTAGGTATGATCTTTGACGAAAAGCTCACATTCATCCCACACATAAAACAACTAAAACATAAATGCTTCAAAACAATGACTATCCTGAAGGTTCTGTCGCACATATCTTTTGGTGCTGACAAACAACTCCGTTTACGTGTTTTTACCAGCTTGATAGGTTCACGATTGGGCTATGGTAGCGTTGTCTATGGGTCAGCCACTAAAACATCCCTCCGAATGCTGGACCCTGTGCTTCATCTAGGGCTCCGCTTGTCGTGGGGTGCCTTTCGGACTAGTCCAGCCGAAAATATGTATGTAGAGTAACAGAAGAAGCGTCGCAACTTGATGTCATGTTCTCAGACACCATCAAAAACTCCGCTACTGAACGTCTAGTACCGTGCAAGCTTCGCCCGATATCATGTGATGGATCTTTTACAAGTGCCGAGAAAACAGAGTGCCTAGAAGCGCGATCGTGCAACATTTCTTGTCCCTGCAGCACAAATATAAGTGTGCTGAATTTCACACGGAGGCTTCAAAAACTGCCACAACTTTTTGATGTGCTGCGCATGGTGGCACCTCTAATGTGTTAGAACTATGAATAGAAATACAACTATCTTAACGGCAGAGGCCTATGGCATACTTCTTGTAGTTAAACATATTGTTCTAAGTCGAATTCCGAAATCTGTAATTTACACTGATTCTTTAGGTGTTGTGCGCACATTATCCTCACAGAAATCTAAAAACCACGTGGTCAATGCTCTCATTAGTACTATTATGTCTGTGCATGCGTTAAACCTTGAGGTGACCGTGTGCTGGGTGCCAGGGCACTCTAGAATTCCAGGTAACGAGACCACAGACCGAATGGCGGCCGCTGCTGCCCTTACAACTACAGTTGACATAACAACAATACCCTACACCGACCTCAAATCACACATCAGAGAACACCTTCCTACAACATGGCAAGCACACTGGAATCAACAGACTGACAACAAACTACACATTAGAAAGCCACTCTTGGGAGCATACACCACTGACACACACAACAGACACAACGAAGTTACCCTGCCTCGATTACGGATAGGCCGCACGCATGCAACACATTACCACCTGGTCACGGGATCTCCAAGACCCCTGTGTAGCATTTGTGGGGAGGGCCTATCCGTAGCCCACATACCCATACAATGGAAGGCCCTTGACACAGCACGACACAAACACTCCAGAGAACTCTACAGACAACATATTACCATACACCCATCGTTGTTTCTGGGTGACGATGCCATGGTTTCTGTGAAACGCGTGTTTAAGTAGTTGTCAGATGTTAAGTTTTTAAACCTCATCTCCTATCATGTATAATCAAATCTGGCCCTATACACCAGCCATCACCACTATCTTCATTGCTCTTACTATGTCCAGTTTACACGTTTTATACCTACCTTTTGTGGTAATCACTTCTTTTCATTAAATAACTTCTCTGGCGCTCTTTGCGCTCGTCGGCCTTGCGCCATTAAACACAAACCATCATCATCATCAATTACCGATTACACTCGCCCCTTGGCTTTCCGAGGTTTTCTTCTCTGCCATACCTTATTTCTGTCTTATTTCAACAAACCCCTCATTTGCCATTCTTATTCAATACATGCAAAGGGAGCACCTCTGTTCTGAGAGCTTTGGTGTCATAGGGACCTTAAGAGGGTTCAACGCTGGTCGACCACACTCGATAAGTCGCAGACAGCCGACTTACTGCCGGGGGTTGAAAAAACGGTCCCCTACACCCGAGTAGTCCGTGTGGCGCTGACTACCACCCCCAAGCGCTGGTAAAACAAAGTACCCTAATATAAATACCTGAGAAAGTCGAGGGGAAAAACAGCCCCGCTGAAGCGTAGTAGTCATGGCACCAGACGCGCATTCTGCTGGTCGTTGCTTCGGATCCCACAAGGCGGCCATTGTTTCTCTACTTTCTTTCAGTTTCAATGATCTACCACTTTCTCCCCTTTGCGTTGCATGGTTTGCTAGACTGCAAACACTTATTTCTGTCCGCATATATATATATATATATATATATATATATATATATATATATATATATATATATATATATATATATATATATATATATATATAAATATAGAGAAAGATAAACTCACGAAGCGCGCAGAAATAGTATAAGTAAAGAGTCGGATACACAGCAAGAACAATAACAAACAATGTTTACTTACGTAGCGGCAACGGGACTTGCCTTCATCAGAGTAAAGTTACATGATTTTGCTGTCGCAAACATTTTGAACACATTTCTTATATAGGTTTGCATAAAGCTGTGAGAAGGAGCGGAAAATGTTTCGGAAATGGAGAGTGTGCATACAGTCAGGCTACGCCTATGTTACAACATCAACAAACAAACAAAACACAAAAACAAAGAAAAAAAGGGGGGGGGGAGCGAGAGAGAGAAAAAGGGGTCGTGTTAGCAATTCAGCGTTCAAGGTTGCACCATGACGAAGTCCACGGACGAACGTCGCGCCAGCGACATGCCAACCCCTACTGGCAAACCTGCAGCAGCCACAACGCCCCGAGGGAACGCTCGCGGCGACATTAAGAAGCTCCCTGACCGGCGCCGCACCAACAGTATGCCACGCCCAACCTCCGCATCTTCAGCGACCGCCAACCCCACGAAAACCAACAGCAGCGCGTCCGCCGGACCTTCCGGGGTCCAAACGCCAGCCCTCCGTGCCACATGCCCTTACAACCTTCGAAAGAATCGGCATAGCAGCAACTGACTACAACACAAAAAAAGCAGGTAACGCGGCCTCCTTCCCCGTTTCAAAAGTTTTTAAAGCTAAGAAAAATCACCGAAAAGCGCATACGTTCCGAATTGCACGTTTCCGCTCTTGCAAAGTACTTGGCTGCCGCGGTCGCTCCCAGGGGTCTTAGGATTAGAATAAAACCTGCTACTACCGAACTCTCCCCGTCCAACATGAATAAGTGGAAACAGGTACTCGATAAAGCATCTTTAAAATTAACTGAAATAATCCTCAATCACTACGAAACTACAGCCCATTCTCTCCGAAAGAAAGAGGAACTACTTAGTCAGGAACTAAGCAAAAGAGAGTTGAACCTTTTAAGCAACTACGAATCTAAGACGGCCTCCGCCATATCCCGTACAAAATACCGAAAGATAAACCGAGATAACATTTCTAACACTGGCCACATGCGTAAGAACCTAACAAGCTCCGGCACTAGTAACTGCCCCAACTCTTACAATACGGCCGATAATGTCACTACGACTGTAATAAATGCTTCGACTACTGCATCCCAAACAGTTCAGTTAAACCACTGTATTAATATGTTTCCCTCGCCTGCCGTCACAAAAGAAAACCTTACCGGGAATGTAATGAACCTTTCAAGTATAACCCTCTCCCCAGCTCAGATGAACGTCTTGTCAAAGGGCCTAAACTTTTGCCTGGCTACTGGTGGTTTTGATGAATTTCAACTTTTTAAGGACTTAGATAACTTCGCAAGAAACACGAGGCTACGAGAATACTTCTACGATCAACCCGCGACGGAAGAAGCCCGCAGAACCCTACCTAGCTATAAGCACTGGACCCCTCCCACACAGCGTGATAGTTGCCTCGACAAGTACATCAAAGCTGTCCAACGCGATGTGCGAAAAGCATACCAAACACAAATTTCTTTCCACCACAACATGACTACCAACGAAAAGAAAGCCCTAGAGGAACTCGCAAGCTGTCCCGACATAATTAATAAACCTGCCGACAAGGGAGGCGCAATCGTAATCTATGACAAAACCGACTATGTTAACGAGGCCAATAAGCAACTATCAGTATCGACGTTCTATAAAGCCCTACCCAATGATCCCACTCAAGATTATAAGCAAATTGTCAAAGATAAACTTGCTGAGCTTGTTAAAAATAAAACAATAAATGAAACCACGGCTCGTTCCCTGATCTCCTTAAGCCCAGTAGCCGGTAAATTCTATCTTCTCCCAAAGATTCATAAGGTGAACAACCCAGGGCGCCCCATTGTTTCTGGCATTGGCACTGTTACCGAAAACCTCTCGCGCTATGTGGATAATCTCATTTGCGACATTCCGCCCAGCTTTCCCTCCTTCATTAAGGATACCAATGACTTTCTCTCAGACATCTCAAAAATTGAAATTCCTGATAACTGCCTTCTAGTCACCCTTGATGTTGCGTCACTGTATACTAACATCCCCCATGAGGATGGCATCGCCGCTGTATCTCTTGCGTATGAGCAGTCATCGTGCGACAAACCTATCGATTCTTCTGCTCTCCAAACATTCCTTAGGCTTATTCTTGAACTTAACAATTTTGAGTTCGACGGAGTTCATTACGTGCAAGTCAGCGGAACGTCAATGGGAACTCGAATCGGACCTAACTACGCTAATATCTTTATGGCTCACCTGGAATCAAACTTTCTTGACACCCAAAATTTAAAGCCAATGTACTATAAAAGGTATATTGATGACATATTCATGATCTGGCAACACGGTGAGGCGGAGCTCCTCACCTTCATTGAGGCATTTAACCTAGCCCATCCTAGTATTTCCCTTGCTCATTCCTATTCGGAACACAGTGTAAACTTTCTGGACGTCACCGTTGCTACCTTCTAAGGTCGGCTTCAAACTAAACTGTATAGAAAACCTACAGACACGCGGCAGTATTTGCACTTCCGAAGTAGCCATGTCAGACACTGCAAGACAGCAATACCTTACAGCCAAGCCCATCGATTTAGGAGAATTTGCTCAAACCAAGCCGACTTTGACTCAAACTGTCGAGAACTCAAGACCGCCCTCCTGAATAAAAAATACCCGATAAAAGTTATCGACGACGCTATTGTGCGAGCCAACCAATTAGACCGTAACGAAATCTGTAAGAAAAAAGCCCCGAACGGGAACCCGCAAACTAACTTAGTTTTAACCCACTCATCCTCCGCTCCAAGAGTGTCAACCGTGCTAAGAAAACATCACAATATCCTAATGCAAAGTGACCGCTTAAAAAGCATATTCACCGAACCACCACGCGTTGTCTACCGGCGTAATAAGAATTTAGGTGACTTTCTTACTAACTCTCCTATCAACCGACCCGCAACTACTGGCTGCATGCCCTGCAATAAACCCCGATGTAAAGTATGCCCACACATGACCACTACACAGCGCGCCACCAGCACGGCTTCAGACTACTACGTAAATATAAAAGGTAACTTTAACTGTGACTCCGCTAATGTCGTACATCTTCTAGAGTGCACTGTTTGTAGGCAACAATATATCGGCCAAACTGAAACGGCCTTCCGAATACGGTTCAATATTCACCGCTCTCATGCAAAAAGCTGCCCTTATTTGCCCCTGTCAAGACATGTGAACAGTCCCGGGCATGCATTTGAACATCTTAAAGCAACGATTTTAGAACCCACCTTCAAAACGCACCACGACCGCGAGGTTCGGGAATCTTATCTCATTTATAAGTTTGGGTCAGCCACACTTGGAATTAATGAAAGTTACGGAAAACTAACGTGCTTATCCCTCGATTAAAATAAGCGGGGTCATAATTTTTTTATACTATGTTCATTATTCCTACCCTCGAGTTTGCCATCAGAATTCGCGGAAACTCTCCTAATACAGCAGCTTTACTAGCCGAATGCGGCTCAACAATGCCATTTGTCCTGGGGAAGGAGGCCTCGTTCCCACCACCACTTAAGAATGTTTAACTCTTTGTGATCTATTCATGTTTAACCTTTTGTGACCCTACCTATTTCCTGTTCAATTGCTAGCTTCTGTGAAATGCTCTTTTGTGCCCCCTATCTATTCTCTTCATCTGCGGGGGGCACACCCATCTTCGCTTCCCCCTGAACCAGTCTCCCCAGCCACTGAATACCTTATTGTATACTCTTCCCTTTCTTTTCAAACCGTGGTTGTCCAGTTTCCCCCATTGTCTGAACTTGCAGCCCGCGCGGCATACGTTGACCCGTCATGGTGCAACCTTGAACGCTGCATTGCTAACATGACCCCTTTTTCTCTCTCTCGCTCCCCCCCTTTTTTTCTTTTTGTTTTGTTTGTTTGTTGATGGTGTAACATAGGCGTAGCCTGACTGTAAGCACACTCTCCATTTCCGAAACATTTTCCGCTCCTTCTCACAGCTTTATGCAAACCTATATAAGAAATGTGTTCAAAATGTTTGCGACAGCAAAATCATGTAACTTTACTCTGATGAAGGCAAGTCCCGTTGCCGCTACGTAAGTAAATATTGTTTGTTATTGTTCGTGCTTGTATCCGACTCTTTACTTATAATATATAAACATACATATATATATATATATATATATATATATATATATATATATATATATATATATATATATATGTAAGATAAACGGTTAGGCTAGTGAAGGTTAAATAGTAAAAAGGGGCGCAGTAAAAACATAAATAGTTTACTTCGAAAACATAACTTTACATTGACTTTGCGGACGGGGACCATCTTTTATCAAGAGTAATATTTTACAGAATGAAGCGGTTTATATACATTTCAAGCACTTGAGGTTCCGGGGCGGTGACATACATTTAACATTGGAAGCGAGGAGGAAGCGAGAAAAGCGCATTGAAACATGAGAGAAAAAGCCAGCAATAAACAAGCACAAACTAGAAAAGCATAAACATGTGAGAGAGGTGGATGGAACGGCAGCGGTGGGGATGGGCAAACTAACAAGAACCGAGGGGACACGACAAACAGAAGCTTAGAAGCGATGGGAAACACATAATTGCGTGGTCGACAGGCCCCTGTCGGCCATCCCTGTCGACCACGCAATTATGTGTCTCCCATCGCTCCTAAGCTTCTGTTTGTCGTGTCCTCTCGGTTTTCTTTAGCTTGCCCTTCCCCACCGCTGCCGTTCGATCCCCCTCTCTCACATGTTTATGTTTTTCTAGTTTGTGCTTGTTTATTGCTGGGTTTTTCTCTCATGTTTCAATGCGCTTTCTCTCTTCCTCCTCGCTTCCGATGGTAAATGTAGGTCACCGCCCCGGAACCTCAAGTGCTTGAAGTGTATATAAACCACTTCCATTCTGTAAAATATTACTCTTGATAAAGAACGGTCCCCGTCCGAAACGTCGATGTAAATTTATGCTTTCGAAGTAAACTTGTTATGTTGTTTATTGCGCCCCTTTTTACTATATATATATATATATATATATATATATATAAAGGAAGAAACCTCAGTAACCGCAGCAGCAGAGGGTTTATTTCCGACGTTTCGACTCCGAGACAAGTATCGACTTGTCTCGAACACGAACACTTCTCTCGAAGTAGAAACATCGGAAGTAAACCCTCCGCTGTTGCTGTTACCGATGGTTCTTACTTTGCCCATCTCCAGCAAGCCAGTAATATATATATATATATTGTAAGCGCAAGTGACTGCCGAGCTTCCTTCATCGTTTTCCCTCCATTTATTTGCCATCAATGCATCGTCTTCGTCTTCTTACCTCGCCCGCTCATCATCAGCACCTCATCGCCTGGGCGCGGAACGCTCGATCATCATCATCGTGTTTTGAGGTCCCTTCTCGGGTTCGGGCTGCTGCTTGCCGAATAAAGGGCCTTCTCGCCTTCAACAAAGCCTTCTCGCCGGAGGCTCTCAAGTGGTGGAGGTGCAGTTCGACCCCGCGACGTAGTCTACAACGTTTCCTTTGGAGCTCCGGTCGGGTCGGCGAATATTTCGGCCAGATGCCGACATGCAGGCGGACAGGGTCAACTCCGCTGCTGGCAGTAACCCTGGCGGCCCACCCACGCCATACTGGATGATGAGCAGCAGACCGCGTGACCCACCGGACTTCACTGGCCTCCGCGGCGATGACGTGGAGGACTGGTTGGACACTTACAACCGTGTCAGCGCTTTCAATAGGTGGGACGACTCATTCAAACTAATCAACGTCGGATGGTCCCTACATAAAGTGGCGAAAACGTGGTTTCTGAACAACGAAGCCAAACTCGCTACTTGGTCCGAATTTACTACCGAAATACGCAAGACTTTTGGTACATCGGCAGCGCGCTCAGAGGATGCCTAAAAGAAGCTGGATGTACGCGTTCAACTACCGGGCGAAACCTACACATCATACATAGAGGACGTCCTGGCCCTTTGCAGACGTGTCAACGCCAGCATGACTGAGGACGAGCGGGTGCGTCACATCTTCAAGGGCATTTCCAAGTTTGCTCTTCATGCCCTCGCCCTGCAAAATCCAACAAGTGTTAATGACGTCATATCGACTTGCCAGCGTTTAGACACCCTTCAGGCTCAGCGCTTGCCATCTGCTACGTGGGACTCGCCTGCACCTACGGACAGCGACCTGCGCTCCATAATCCGCTCCATCATAAGGGAAGAGCTTCAAGGGCGGCCGGAAGGGACCTTTTCAGGCAGTCAAAACCAGAGTTTCACTCCCGGCTTGCGAAGCATGATTAGGGAAGAGCTCGCTTCAATTACGTGTGCTTCCCCACCCAAAGAAGACATTCCGGTCGCTTTGCCCACATCCCAGGTTTCCATGCTCCACCCTGTCCCACACGTTTGTGCCCCGGTTTCATATTCGGAGCCACCTCAACCCGCTCGAGCGCTGATGGCTCCCCTGTCCAGAACGACCGCTCCCAATTCCTATTACTTTCCTTGGCGCCCGTGGCGCCCACTTGCTTCTATTGTGGCATCCGGGGCCATATCTCTCGGTTCTGCCGGAGACGTCAGCAAGATGAAAGACGAGCTTACGCCACATATCGACGCCGTGATGACAGCCCGCCCTACGACTACCGTCATCAGCCTTTCGACCACCGTCAGCATACTTATGCTTCTTCCCGACGTGCCTCCTCCTCCCCGGTCACCCGTGATGTCCCACCCAACTCCCGTCAGCCGAGACGCCGTTCGCCGTCGCCTTTCTTTCGCTCGTCCTCTCCTCTTCGCCCCGCTACTCAATCCTTCGACCGCAACCCGGAAAACTAAAAGGAGCAGTTTTTAGAGGTAAAACTGCATTATTGGAAAATTTAACAAGTCCTCCATTTCGCCCATCAAATACATTAACTGTTTTCGTGGAAGGTATTAGTGTAGAGGCTTTAGTAGACACCGGTGGTAGTATTTCCGTTATTCATTCTGACTTGTGCTCTCTGTTGCGTAAGGTCACGACACCTTATAGTGGACCGGTTCTGCGTGGTGCTAACGGTGTCACGATAAAACCCAGCGGATATTGTACCGCACGCGTGTTCATCGACGGCATCCGCCATCATATCCAGTTTGCTGTGTTGATAGTGTATTGTTGATGTTGATAGCATTGATAGTGCAACCGCCAAACAGCCGCTACCGCCGTCAGCTGAACAAATTCAAGCTTTTGGATGGAGCCCTCTATCGTTACAACTACCATCCGTCTGGCGATAAATGGGTTCCGGTCGTCCCGCAATCTCTCCGGGATATCATTCTGAAAGTTTCTCATGACGACGCCACAGCAGGACATCTAGGATACCACAAAACCTACAATCGCGTCAAGAGCCATTTCTTCGGGCCTGGACTTTCCACCAGCGTCGCAAGATATGTTGCTTCCTGCATACCTTGCCAACACCGCAAACGGCGTACGTCACCACCTGCCGGCAAACTGCAACCTTTGCCGTGCCCTGCGGCCCCGTTTGAGGTCGTTGGTATCGACCTATACGGACCATTGCCTGAGACTCCTGCTGGCCATCGGTGGATTGTTACCGCCGTCGACCATTTGACCAGATATGCAGAAACCGCACCTCTCCGAACCGGCTGCGCTTTAGAAGTGGCCGAATTTTTCTTGCGCGCCATTTTTTTGCGCCACGGCCCTCCTCGTGTTGTTATCAGTGATCGCGGCCGAACTTTTCTAGCAGCAGTCTTTGCAGAAGTTCTTCGTGCCGCCGACACTGTCCACAAAACCACATCCAGTTACCATCCACAGACCAACGGTTTGACGGAGCGTTTTCACCGCCCACTTTCCGACATGATTTCGACGTATATTCACCCCGATCACAAAAACTGGGACAGCATTCTCCAATTTGTAACCTTCGCATACAACACCGCGGTACAGAGAACAACTGGATTTTCACCGTTTTATCTTGTCTACGGCCGCCAGCCGTCCTCTGTCCTGGACCTGTCCTTCTTTTCTGCACCCGGTGATTCTTCAACCAACGTTGCTGAACAATTTGTGTCCAGGGTTGCACACTGCCGACGACTCGCTCGCGAAAATACTGAGGCCAGCCAAAAGGTCCGCAAGTCTAACTACGATTCCACTCACCGAGATGTATCGTTTGCGCCAGGGGATGAAGTTCTACTCTGGACACCTGTCCGCACCCCCGGATTGTGTGAGAAATTTCTTTCGCGCTTTGTTGGCCCCTACACGGTGGTGGAACAAACATCACCAGTTAATTCCCGCGTGACTCCTATCCGCACTGTTGCTGACCGTCGCTGCCGTGGGACCGAAATCGTTCATGTCTCACGCTTGAAGAAATTCATTCGGCGCCTAGCCCCGACATAACCTGCGGCCAGAATGGCTGCTTCTGTGTGCCCGGGAAATATGTGTAAGCGCAAGTGACTGCCGAGCTTCCTTCATCGTTTTCCCTCCATTTATTTGCCATCAATGCATCGTCTTCGTCTTCTTACCTCGCCCGCTAATCATCAGCACCTCATCGCCTGGGCGCGGAACGCTCGATCATCATCATCGTGTTTTGAGGTCCCTTCTCGGGTTCGGGCTGCTGCTTGCCGAATAAAGGGCCTTCTCGCTTTCAACGAAGCCTTCTCGCCGGAGCCTCTCAATATATATAGATATATATATATATATTGTAAAGGAGATACTCGGCGTTCCTGTAGAAGGATATGCTCGTTTATTCGTCAACGAGGCGTCAACGCAGGAATAGCGAGCCGAAACGACCAGTTTTGTGTGAGGCTGAGCTTGAACAAGAGTTTCGTCTTCTTCGTCGGCATCCGGCGCGTAACCACATACGCAGATTTGCCCGTTATGACTGATGCTTGTCACAATTACTCTTTCACGGCGCTTCACACATACTTGCTACAATACTCCCGGCGAAAAGGAGACGCCATCCTGGCGACCTAAGGTGTACACGAGACGAGTGGGTCTTAGCAGGGCTTCAGCCGCGTGACACGAACTGTCTCACGCCCCCGACAGAGGCGATATGAAGTGGGCGTTACAGGCTCAACAACAGAATTCACCGACGATTTTCGCTCCATAATCCGGTAGGGGCCGTGGTATTGCGACACAAATTTCGGTGCAGTCCCGCAGTCGGGCACGGTATGTAGAGCAAGACGAAGGATCCATTCGGGAAAGTTGGAGCTGAGACCGAAACATCGTGACGTGGCTACTGGCACTGCTGGTCTTCCGATGTAATGTGACGAGCAAGCTTGCGATATTCCTCTGCGCGTCGAGCGACGTCTAAAACTGGAATGAACTCGGAGGCGTCAGGTCACTACGCAAGTATAGTGTCCATCATGCATGAAGGCTCACTACCGTAGAGTAAAAAGTACGGCAAAAACCCTGTGGTTGTCTGCTTAGCGGTGTTGTAAGCCTATGTCACAAGAGGAAGAACGATGTCCCAATTGGAATAGTCCGAGGAAATATTCATAGCGATCATATCCCCTGGTGTGCAGTAAAACCGCTCCGTTACCATTGGTCTGTGCGTGGTATGATGTGGTTTATCGGTGAACGTTTCATTCCGCTAGAAGGGTCTCCATGCTGTCAGATAAATACACGCGATCTCGATCACTGAGTAGCTCGCGAGGAGCACCATGACGAAGAACGAACCACTGAAGAAGGAATGACGATACTTCTCGTGACGTGGCGGCCGGTAGCGCAGCTCTTTTCGCGTAACGCGTTAGATGATCAACGGCGACGATGATCCAGCTGTTACCAGAAGCTGTGCTGAGAAGTGGGCCATAGAGATCTTATCCCACTCGGTTGAAGGGACCCGCTGGACCGGGCAATGGCTGAAGTGGAGCGCCAGTGTTCTAAGGAGGAGTCTTGCGCCGTTGACCGTATGGGCAGGATTTAACAAACTTTTTCACATATATATAGATCCCGCGCCAGTAGTAACGAAGTCTAAGGCGCTCGTACGTTTTCAGGACCGCA
This sequence comes from Haemaphysalis longicornis, assembly GCF_048455015.1. Classification (NCBI taxonomy): domain Eukaryota; kingdom Metazoa; phylum Arthropoda; class Arachnida; order Ixodida; family Ixodidae; genus Haemaphysalis; species Haemaphysalis longicornis. Next base: position 66,697,601 of record NW_027526445.1, read on the forward strand.
GGGTAAGCACACTGTGCGTCATCGTGAAAGGAAGAGCAACTTTTCTTGCGTAGGTGGCGAGGAATCACTAGCAGCGATCTTCGGCCGTCGTGGTGGTAGTTGCGGCGGTATAGGATTTCGTCATGAACGGTGAAGTGGGCAGCTAGTCGGCGCAGTGATCTTGGAGAAGGGTTTGCCGGCCGGCAGCAGAGATATTGGAGAATCGACGTGATCCACGGGTGAGAAAGGGCGTCTGGTCGTTATGCTTGCGTGCTGACCAGTACACAACACCAGTTATTAAACTCTTGAAGGCAGAGGGTCAAGCGGGCGAGGCGGGCGGAGGGATCCTTTAGTGAAGACAACCAACAAAGAGCATGATAATCCGTCACGACGTCGAACGGGCGTCCGTAGAGCTAGGGGCGAAACTTGGTGATAGCCCAAACAATAGCCAAACATTCCTTCGGTTGCAGAGTAGTTCGCTTCCGCTTTCTTCAATGTACGACTCGCATAACCTACTAAGTATTCCTCATAGCCGTCCTTTCGTTGAGCAAGGACTGCACCCAATCTCACACAACTGGCATAGGTGTGGAGTTCGGTTGGTGCGCGCGGATCGAAATGTCGGAGTATGGGTGGCGACTTAAGGACACGACGTAGGCTCAGAAAAGTGTTTTCAGTTAGCGGACCAGGCAGAAATTTCAACACATCCACCGAGAAGTTGCGTGAGTGGAGCAATGAAGGAGGCAAAATTTCCGTACAAAGCGCCCGAAATTGGAGCAGAGGCCAATAAAGCTTCGCAGTTCCTTCGGCTTTGGGAACTCCGCCACGTCACGGAGTTTGGCTGGATCCGCAAAGACACCAGCTTTCGAAACAACATGGCCCAAAGAGGTGACTTTCCCAGAAGCGAAGCGGCACTTTTTAAGGTTCAGCTGCAAACCGGCTGAGGTCAGGAATGTCAATACTTGTTCCAGGCGCGTTAGGTGGGTCGGAAAATCTGGTGAAAACACGACGATGTCATCTAAGTAGCAAAGCCATGTTTTCCATTTTAGACAGCGCAATACGTTCTGCTTCGTTTGTTCGAATGTCGCGGGCGCATTTCGGAGTCCGAATAGCATGACATCAAACTCGTTCACGCCATCTGCTGTTACAAATGCTGTTTTAGAGCGATTGGCGTCAGCCATGGGCACTTGCCAGTAGCCGGACCTCAAATCGAATGATGAGAAGTACTCGGCCCCTTGCAAGCTGTCCAGAGTGTCATCAATTCAGGGAAGCGGGTAAACGTCTTTGCGAGTGTTTTAGCTGAGACGTCTATTTTCCACGCAGAACCGGATGGATCCATCTTTTTCTTGACAAGTACCACAGGAGAAGCCAAGGACTCATCCATGGAAGAATGACGGCGCGTTTTAGCATGTCCTCTACGTGTTCCTCAATAACACGACGCTCAGTGGAGGACACACCATACGGCCGCTGTCGCAATGGTGCGTGGGTGCCAGTGTCGATCTGATGAGAAACAGTTGATGTGCGGCTCAAAGGAGTGTGATGGCAGTCGAATGATGTACTGAAGCATCGTAGAACAGTCAATAGTTGGTCCTGTTGGGTACAAGTAAGGGCGTCGTCAATGGCGTTGAGTAACACAGTCTCCTCAGGTGAGATATCACGTAAGTAACCGGAGCTAAGTGCGGTTATATAAAAGAGAAACGTCTTCAGCTATGTCTATAAGAATGGAAGGGTCAACTTCGTCTGTAAGGCCAAGGCATTCACTGCGGTAGATTTTAATAGGGTACAGATTATGATTTGAGACAGGCAGAGAATAGGAACCGGATTTTAGGTCGAGGATAGCGAACGGCAGTGGAAAGGATTTGCGAAGCGACAAGATACCAGAAGGAGGAGAATATGACTCTTGCGTCCGAAACACTACTGCACCACAATGGCACAAGCACAGATGAATCCGGTGGAATGTCCGGTGTTCATCCAAGTGTTGGCAAGCATTGATGATTCAGCAACAGTGCGATGGTTTTTCGCGATTAACATCTGGAAGGCATCGTCGTCCATGCCTGTAAGGATATGCTTGATCTTTCGCTCTTTGGTCATAGCGTTGTTTGCCCTTTTACATAGGTGAAGGATGTGATCGATATGAGGTAAAGCTTTCGTTAGTACGCTCAAGCACGTTCGTACAAACGCTATTCAGCGCGCAGTTTTCGAACTGCCGGGTGCCTGAACACTTTGGTAAATTCGGTCTTAAAATGTGACCATGTGCAAAGATGAGACCCGTGGTTCTAAAAACCCACGTCTCTGCAACACCGGTAAAGGAGAGACTGACGTTCTTCTCCTTCTGTTTATCGTCCCAGTTGCTATGGGTGCTCAACCGTTCGAAGGTGGTGAGCCAGTGATCAGCGTCCTGATCATCAGTGCCGTTGAAGAAGGGGGAACCCGTTGATGTACCGTGCCAGGGCAGATGATGGGTGCCACAGGAGGTGTGGACTTGGGGTGGTTACCGTGAGACATCGTCGAGAGAAGTGTCCAACTGCGCAGCTCCAGGGTAGACAAACGGGGACCGGATCAGGACCACAACCTCCACCAAAAATTGTATAGGAGATACTCGACGTTCCTGTAGAAGGATGGGCTGGTTTATTCGTGAATGAGGCGTCAACGCACGAGGGGCGACCAGAAACGACAAGCGTTTTGCGAGGCTGAGCTTGAACAAGAACGTCCACGTCATCGTCGACATCCGTCGCATACCCCACCTACGGAGATTTGCCCGTTATGACTGATGCTTCTCACAATTTTTCTTCCATGTGCTCCTGATACATACTTGGTACTCTCTATTTATAAACACATACATATATATAATCAATTAAAATCACCACGAAAAATAACAATATTAAATGCGACGCTATGGCTGGGATGCAGACTTTTTCAATTGAGGTACAAGGGTCGAATACAGGGAATATAAAGGCTCGTAGGGAGGGCTGTGAGCACGTGGACACATAATTTCAAAAAGGTAAAAAAGGAAGTACAGCAAGAAACAAGTGGAAAGTGAAGAAACGTACTGCACGAGTGGGCGCGCAGGAAATTCAATGAATAAGCAAGGCGGTGAAAAGCAAAAGCGAGGCGCTTAGGAAGTGTTTGCTTCTGCCACCGCCCACGCACGCACATCAATAAATAGAAAAGTAAACAAATCTTCCACATCCCCTCGAGGAAACCCCTCTGTAGATGCGACGCATAGGGGGTTCACGTTGCAGCGTTGGACCGCGGAGGAACGGCGCTGGAACGATGGAGCGGAGCGGCGCAGGCACCGCGTTTTAAAGCGCGCATAACGGTGAGGGGACGCGCCAGCACCAGTGTGTCTGCCGTGGCTATGACGCAACACAATCAAACACAATCCAATTTTTTCCAATCCAATGCAAATCCAATCCAAGCCAAGCCAAGCAAATCCAAGCCAATTCATTCGAATCTAATCCAATGCCGCTCGCGAGGGAGTGTTCGCTATCGGAGAGTAGAGGGGTTAAGCGGCGGTGAGCACAGCTCACGCGGCGAGGAGAATGGGGGAGGGGCGGACGCCGACAACAACGCCGACGCCGGATGCTGGGACAAGGCGACTGAATGAGATGCAGTCCATCTTATACAAGGAAGGGGTACTGGGCATCTCACTCCAAAGGAGCAAAAACAACCTGCCGCAAAAGGTGGAAGCGTGGAAACTATGATTACTCCTCGAGACACTGGGGAACGCAAAACGCCAGCTATGTTTCGGCAGAAGGCGACGTTAAATTTCAAGGGTTCAGGCGTGCGGATTAGTGACGGGGCCGCGTCCTCAAAGAAAAATGCCACCGCTTACCGCGGAAAATGGATAATAGCCACAAATGACTTAATCCACTAGCCGCGTTCCGGGCACAGAGCGGACAATGACGACCCCTCGTTGGGTGCCGACGCCGAGAGAGGGGTACGGGATTCACCCAACAAGAGCACAGGTTGTGCGAGTGTCTTTAGAAATGACACAGAAGGCAGGAAATGAAGAAACAAACAGCACACAAAAAAAGCTGTTCAACGTGATCCCGGCTCATGACATGAAATTGATAGATACAACGAACTTGTCGCTTAGATTACATATCTTTGCATGTAACAAGGGCTTGAACATTATGCAAAAACCCAACAAAAATGTGACGCACGTAAGAGAACAAATTTCCAGTGATCCAGGAAACAAATGGCAATTCGTAGCTAGTCATCAATTGCAGTATGAATTCCCACACTGCACTCTTTAAACAAACTGACAAACAAAAGAACAAACAAGGAATACTCGCGTACAAATCGTAGGACAAGGGGAACCATATCAGTGAAAAAATATAGCTTACAAAGTAACATTTAGGGCATGGTGAAAAAATTTAGGGCATGGTGAAAGTGGTGACAAAATTTTTTCACTACTTTCTTTTCGACTCAAACAATTCTTCATCTCTTTCTATGACCCACCACAACCTCCCCTTTGCTTTCGCAGGTTTTCTTGACTGCCAACCCTTATTTTCTATATATATATATATATACACAAAGAAATGCCGGCAGTCTACAACGCCAAAGAAGGCATAGGGGAATGGTTAGCCTATATAAGAGGGTTCCCCGCCAGTTACCCGTTATGACAGGCTGTAGACGTTAGCGTCACGCCCCGGGGGTTGAAAAGAAGGTCCCTTTCTCCCCGTGTAGTCTAAGTGGAGCTGGCTACCACCCTCAAGCGTCAGATACAGTTGTAGTAAATATAAATACCCCAGAAAGTGAAGGAGAACACAGTCGCCCAGATAACCGAAGTGGTAAGGCATTCGAGATCTAATCGAAAGGCGTGGGTTCGGCCCCCACTCTGGGCGCGTGTTTTTCTTTCTTTCTTTCTCACGTAATAATTAAAAAAAATGTAAAGTAACGTACTAACGGTAATAAATAGGCTAACCATGCCCCTATGCCTTCTTTGGCGTTGTAGACTGCCGGCATTTCGTTCTGTATTTCCTTAGGAGACCCTCATTTCCAAACCCTATACATACATACATATATATATATATATATATATATATATATATATATATATATATATATATATATATATATATATATATATATATATATATATATATATATATATATATATATATATATGTGTATGTATATATATATACATATATATATATATATATATATATATATATATATATATATATATATATATATATATATATATATATATATATATATATATATATATGTATATGTATATATATATATATGTATATGAATATAATGTGTATGAATATGAATATGAATAGCGGGCCACGACAGTGCGATGACTTTGAGGCGCTCACCGTTCTTTCAACTGCAGATACTACTCTTCGCTGTCCTGGGCGAGTCGCCGCTTATCACCTCTGCCAAGCTGTTCGCCCCAGTCGAGCAAGACTGGCGCACCGAGGCCTGTCCCGTCTTCGATGGGCCATCGTTAGGCGACGGCCATTCTGCAGTTTTTGCGGCAGCACCAGCGCTTTCGGCGGCCATCCGGATTCCTGTCTGGCAACAAGTGACTGCTTCCGCTGAACCAGCCGCCTACGAGGGAGGTCAAAAGCGCGCACTTCGAAGCCACTTCGGGCCACGACAGCGCGATGACTTTCAGGCGCTCACCGTTCTTTCAACTGCAGGTCAGTTTCTTTAATACGCATAGCTACCGTGACAATGACGTTTGTGTTATTGCGGTGTCGTGGCCCCCTTGTTCTTGCTCTTGGAAGCGTGTTCGCGCGGCAGCGTTGCACCTTTGGCGCCTGTTATTGCTACACGGTGACGTCGAGTCAAACCCAGGACCCATGACTAAGCCTCAGGAAGGGAAACTTGATTTTGTCTTTGAAGCAGTTCAACGGCTAGTAGCATCGAATTTATCTCTGCTGGAATCTGTAAACAAGGTCTTACACATTCATATAGGCCTGAAAAATGACTTTGAAGTGCTTTTTAAACGAGTCACTGAAATAGAATCCAAATTAGAATCGTCTGCGCCTGTGCAACTTCCCGTGAACAACGAGGAATTGTCAAAAATTCGTAGCCAAATTGTCGATTTACAATCTAAACTTCATTCTTCTGGTGCCTCAGGGGCCGACACAAGGCTAAGCAATATTTCTAATATCGAGGATAAGATTGACGATCTAGAAAACCACTCGCGAAGGTCCAACGTCTTATTTTATGGCATCACTGACAGTAATGAAGCAGAGACATGGGATGCTGTTCAAAAGGCTGTAACTGATTTTTGTCAAAACCAGCTTGAACTTACGGTCACTTCCATCGCACGAGCACATCGCCTGGGGCGTTTTTCGCCAGATAAAACGCGGTCACTTATTGCCAAATTCTTCGATGATAAAGAGGTAGAGGCGATAATGAGCCGTGGCGGCAAGCTGAAAAATGCGCCTTACGGCTTGTCACGTGACTTTTCGAAGCCAGTTCGTGACAAACGGCGCAACTTACTGCAGTTTTCAAAAACAATTAAAAAAGATGGTGACCGTGTGAAGCTCATTTTTGACAGGCTGTGCATAAACAACGACGTGTACGTGTGGGACACTATCGCAAATCAAGCGGCACCCGTTCCAAATCCAACCACGTTATGACTGCATTCCCCTCTCACTTCCCATTCAACAAAAAATTGCTGTCCATCACCACAAAAGGTCCGTTCTAGTGGCCTCTCTTTTTTCTACACAAATATCAGAAGCGTTCGGTCAAAAAGCATTCCGCTCTCTTCCCTGGTCGATTCTAGCACTCCATCAATTATTGCGCTTACTGAAACGTGGTTAAACGAGGACGTTCCGGATAGCAGTATTTTTCTAACCTGGGCTAATTATAGGTTCTTCCGTTGTGATAGAAAACACAGAAAAGGAGGTGGCGTTCTTCTAGCGGTAACAAATGACGTACTTGCCGTGCCTGTGTATGTTAGTTCTTTTTTGGAATGTGTATGTGTTTCCATAAAGTGTGGTATTCGTGACCTAATTGTTGGCGTTTTTTACCGGCCACCCGATGCGAATACTTATTTTTCAAGTGAATGTACCCGTGTGCTGAACTTAATCTGCTCCCGTTTTCCAAATTCTCTATTGTTAATTCTTGGCGATTTCAACTTTCCTAACATTTCCTGGTACACTCAATCAGTTACGGATGGCCAAACCGAAGCGCATAACTTTGTTCAGTCTTCTCTCGATTTTTCACTGGTTCAATTAATTAGTCGTCCCACGCGCAGTTCGTCCACATCGGCTAACATTCTCGACTTAGTTTTTACCAACGACCCTGATATTTTGTCTGTCATTACGCATCTCGATGGGCTATCGGACCACGACATCCTTACTGGTATTCTTCACATTTCTCCTATCAAGCGCAAAACTACTAAAAAACAAATAAGATGTTACAATAGGGCTGACTACACAAGCATTAACAATGAACTGTTCTCATTCGCAGATAATTTCTTGGAAGAACACGGATCGCGTTCAGTTGAAGATAATTGGGTCATTTTCAAAAACGCACTTACTAATTTAATCAACAGGTTCATCCCAATTATCACCATAAAAACACAAAACACCGCTCCTTGGTATAACCAGCGACTTCGACGCCTCAACAACAAAAAGAAACGTCTTTATCGCCGCGCCAATTAAAGAGACCACTTTTCCGATAATTGGCTGCGTTACAAACGATGCGATAAAGAATATCAGTCACTGCTTGCATCAACTCGCCGTCATTTTTTCAAACATGACTTATCATCTATGTTAAAAAATAACCCTCGGAAATTTTGGCGTGTTATCAATCCTCTTAGCCATCCTGACATCATCCTCACTGACAGTAATAATGATGCCATTCCCATGTCTCAGTGTGCACAGGTTTTAAACGACGCCTTCATATCAGTATTTATGTGTGAAGACACCGCCTCATGCCCTAAAGTTAACTCCATTCCAGACATCAGCATGCCTGAAATAATAATCAGTGATGCTTGAATATTGTCATTGCTCAATCGACTCAAAATTTCTACTCCCTCGGATCATGCAGGCTTCAATAACAAAATACTCAAACATTTATCAGCTAGCATTTGTCCCATACTGTGTGCTCTTTTTTCCCAATCCTTATCATCAGGTTGCATACCCCATGACTAGCGAATTGCAAAAGTAATTCCAATCTTCAAATCTGGTGAACGCACTTCTCCCCTAAACTATCGTCCTATTTCGTTAACCAGTAACATTTGTAAACTCCTCGATCATATAATACACACACAAATTATCAACTACCTGGAGGATCATAACATCATACATAAGTACCAACACGGATTTCGCAGAGGATATTCTTGTGACACACAGCTCGCAGGTTTCATTCATGACATTCATTCATCTCTCGACGATGGATCCCAAGTTGACGCCATTTTTCTTGACTTTTCAAAAGCCTTCGACCGTGTTCCTCATCACAGGCTCCTCACGAAACTTTCTCGGCTTAACATTCACTCTAAAATTTTATCATGGGTAAAAGATTTCCTTTCACCACGCCTACAGTTCACGTCTGCTAACACTTGTACCTCTTCTTTCAAACCTGTTACTTCCGGAGTCCCCCAGGGCAGCGTACTAGGACCGCTAGTGTTTTTAATCTATATTAACGACTTACCATCCTGTGTCTCTTCCCGAATAAGAATCTTTGCTGATGACTGTGTGATTTACCGAATAATTTCTTGCGATAATGACCGTGAAGCTTTGCAAACTGATATTAACGCTATCAATGCATTGTGCTCATCTTGGCTAATGACCCTAAACCATTCTAAGACTAAGTATATGTCCTTCACTAATCGCGCCTCCCCCTTTCCTACCTCCTACGTGCTCAATAACCGTTCAATTGACCTCGTATCCACTTATAAATATCTAGGAATTCACCTTCAACCCGATCTGTCATGGCATTATCACATAAAACACACCCTGGCTTCCGCTAATCGCAGTTTCGGTTTTCTAAAGCGTACCCTTGAACATGCTCCTTCTGACATTCGAAAACTTGCCGTTACTACACCAATACGTCCTAAAATTGAGTATGCATCAGCCATTTGGGATCCCCATGAGGCATACATCGTAACTGATATTGAATCTCTGCAAAACCGGGCTGCTCGCTTCATATATTCAGACTACTCATTTCATTCTAGCGTCACAGCACTGAAACGTCGCGCCGAACTAACTGATCTAGTACATCGCCGCCAACTTTCCCGCCTATCACTTTTCCATAAGCTGTATCACCACGCGTCACTTCACGATGATTTCTTCGAGCCACCTCCAGTCATTTTCCCTCGCCGAGACCACTCCTACAAAGTTAAACGCACAAATTGCCACTCATCTGCCTTTGCCCGGTCTTTCATTCCACGTACCATAGTCGAATGGAATAATCTACCATCTCATATCGCTTCTCAAAAAGACAACACGAAATTCCAGGAACTAATTCAACAGCTAACCTAGCACTTTCCTCTTCTTTTTGTTTTTTTTTTTCCCGTCCTTGAAATTGTGCACTGAACATTTTTATTTTTGCTCTGTATTTTATTTTTGTTCTGATAGATTGTACATCGTGTCGTGCTTGAATTTGAACCATATGTATTATATTCCTGTCTTTTTTGTTTGCTATAATGATTTGATTAATGCGTTATCACTTTTTTCAAGTTAACAATGTGTATTTATTTGCGTTTTCAGTGTGAACATTCCTGCTTCTTTTTGTTTATTTTTTCCGCTTTACTGGGCTAATAGAACACGTGTGCTACGTAACCCCCCTATGTAATACCCCCTCACGGGGGCGTTTAAGGGTATTGTGAATAAATAAATAAATAAATAAATAAATAAAATGCATAGATGTAAATATATACATGTATATGTATATATACTTGTCTTTTATATGACCATATATCACCATCCTATTTAATTGGCGAATTTATGCACAGCTGTGGCCGTTACTACAGCATGGTGGCCAGACCTGCTCTGGTGATGGAGTGGCGAACCGGGAATAGTCGCCGGGGTCAGGGCGCACCCTAACCCTCATTCTCCAATTCCATCAATACCCGGATTTTTTTTTAATCCGGTGGTACTTGAGCGGCACCAGGAATCAAACCACGGTCCTTCTGCACGCGAGGCGGATGCTCTACCTCTACTCCACAACTCCAGTGCTGCAACGATTATGATGGTATTATTATCGTCATTATCATCATCGTCATCGTCGTCATTATCATTATCATCACCATCACCAGCCTATCTACGCCCACTGCAGGGCTATGGCTCTTCCAATAATTTCCAATTACCCCGTTCCTGTGCTCACTGCGACCGATTTATGCTCCCAAATTTATTGATTTCATCTGCCCATTAGACTTCTGCCACCCCCTGACACGCTTGCCTTCTCTAGTGATCCACTCGGTTACCCGAGTGTCCAATGGTTATCTTGCCTTCGCAATAAATGCCCTGCCCACGTCCAGTTCTTCCTCTTAATTTCTACTAATATGTCCTTAACAGGCGTTCTTTCGTGACCCACACAGCTCTCTTCTTCTCCCTTAATGTTACACCTGGCATCTTTCATTCCATTTCGTGCTCAGTTGTCCTCAATTTACGTTCAACCCGCTTAGTAAGCCTCCAAGTATCTGCCTGGTAGGTGAGTACAGGTAAGATGCAGCTGTCATACACTTTCTTCTTCAGGTACAATGGTAGGTTGCCATTCATTATCTGAGAATGCCTGCCGAGTGCACTCCATTCCATTGCTATCCTGTGAATTATCTCTGCCTCATGTTTGGGATGCGGTGTCAAAGCTTGGCCTATTTAGATATATTCTTCACCGATGTTGTGTCTGTAGTGGCTGCGTACAGGTAGAGAATCGTCTTTGCGGGCAGAAGAACCGTAGTTCGAATCCTAGTGGCGGAGAATTCCTGCCGGAAAAAAAATCCGCGTGTTTTAATCAATATCAGAATGAACCCGAGGGTTGGGCCTGATTCCGGCAAGCATTGCTGGCAACTCACTTCCTCACCAGTGCACGACTGGCCACCATGGTATAGTAACTGCAACAACCTCCCCTTAGTACGCCAATTAACCCATGGCCCTACGTCTTCAGTGGCTCCGAAACAATGACCATGGCGGTGTTCAGTGATGTGACGCAGCAGAGGGTGATAATACATATACTGCCGCGAACCATGCATTGGGTTTGTTAATGTTTTGCTTTTAAAGCCCGGCTGCCCCAGTCTGTGCCATCTGTGTTATCTGTGTGCCAAGGGAAGCGCGTGTTCCATTCTTTCTTTCTATGCCACATGAGATCTTTTCTGATAGGCAGAGCGCGTTTCAAACTAACGTGAACCGCCTAGAATAATGTTCTTTCTTCTGGGTGTAAATCGACGGTTCGAGAAGCACTCGCGCCCAAAGATAAAAGCCTGCAGAGCAGACGCCGCGGCTGTAATTCGACTCTCCGACGCTCGACTTTGTTGCCTGCTGCTTCGTCGCTTGTGTATTTTTTGAATTGTTAGGGGAGCACAAGTTCGCTCCTATAAACGTGCTTTTCCTTCAAGACGACCGCCTCATCTTTGACTTCATGACAATATATATATATATATATATATATATATATATATATATATATATATAGATAGATAGATAGATAGATAGATAGATAGATAGATAGATAGATATTGACGAGTTTTGCCAACGGGCCAGAAGAAACGTTCAGGTAAAAGATAAGAACAACTTTGCGGTTAACTTGTTTATTATAAATTAGTCCAACCGTTTCGGAAGTGGAACATACTTCCTCAGGGAAATCCCGCAATGAACAGAGAATCCTTATGCACACCGCATGTTAGGGAGTCTCTCTTACTGTCCCTCTTCAAGGAGGGGAATACGCCAGAGAACACAACAAATCCGGTAACAATACGGCAATTGCGGGTCTTGGTGCTTAGAGGGAGAGGGTAAACTTTAAGCGAAAAAAAGAAAGGTGGTGGTTTTAGTGACAAAACGGCACGGGTTGGGGAAGGGAATGAGAGAAAAAGCAAAGTTTTCTATCGGACCGCTGGGGCTGGGAAGAAAGAGAACTGACATACAAAATAAAGACAACGCATGTGCACGGGTGGTAAGAGCGGGCCGCTGGTGTAGTAACTAAGGACGCGGTCTTGGCCTGGAATTTGTTTCGTGGGTTAATCCAGGAGAGACCTTTAAACAGAGAGGCATTGCTTTTCACAAGAAACCGGTGCTTTGTTTGCCCTTTGAAGGGCCGCGACATGGCGACAGAGCAAGGCACTAGCGGCAGCCAGCGCCGAGCCGCACAGCGGTCGGACCGCGCGGAAGACAGGGATTATGTTACACAGGGGCACGGCGAGTTCAGAGAAGGCGACGAGTGCCCCGTTCGTCCTCGGCGGCAGCGTAGGGCAATGTAAGGGCACACATACGACTCGACAAGCGTGAAGTGGAATGGAGGGCCAAGACAGAAAACCACTAAATACGCCACCCCTATGTCTTAACAGAACGCGACAATTTCAAGGTACGGCCAGACTGGCACTGCCATTCAACGTCACCTCCCTCTCTCTTCTTACACTCCTTAGTTGTCCCAACGTGGACCGCATTTATCGGGCAGCACGTCCAGTGCGGGGCTCAGGCGGGGTTTTTTGCTCCCCCTCGGTATGCGCCCGTTGTCTGAGCTAATGGTGGGTGGTCCTGAATAAATAAAAAAACTTATATGATTGGGGGAAGGGGGTGGAACAATGTTCATCCACGTCCTGTTGTCAATCAACGTCCGTGGTCCTCCGGAGTTACGACATGCTGCCAGCGCTCTCGTTGATACCATGAGTCAGCGTTTTGAACTTTTAGGATACGATTGTTTCTGTTCCCGGTGCCGTTTAGTGTGAAAACCGGTCTCTAGCAGAGTGATTTTAATTTGGTCGAATGAATGTCCTTGGAGGCTGACATGTCTTGAAATTGCAAGTTCAGTTGTGTTTTAGCGTGAGAACGGTGGTTGTTAAAGTGTTTACGGAAGCCGGTTTCTGTTTGTCCTATGTGCTGCATGCCACAGATGTCACAGTGAAGTATGTAGAAGACATTACGGCTGTCACGGTTTAGATGCGGATTTCTTTGGATTACGTAATCTGAGGAGCTCGCTTTAGCAGTAGTGGTAGTTGTCATGTGTGAACAAACCTTACAACGCGTTTTCTTGCACGGCTGGCATCCCCGTTGAGTGCCCTCAATAGTACTCCTCTTTGGTCTGACTAACATATCTTTCAGGTTTTTTCGGCGACGATAAACAACTCGTGGGGGCTTTTGAAAAATTGAAGATAGCTGGCTACTTTGTTGCAGTATATTAAAATGTCTCGAAAGAAAGTTATTAGGTTTAGGCAACGCAGATGAGTGGGTGAGGACAAGATTTGTCTGGCTTCCTTTATTCCTGGGATTCCCTCGAGGTAGAATTTCCTCGCGATTTAAGTTACGAGCTCTGTTGATGGAGTCACGGGTTACTGCTGCTGGGTACTTATGACGAATGGGGGAATTTTTAGTTGTTGGGAATTTTGGTCACAGTCGGCGTTGTCAGAAGAAATTATGCGGTATCTTTGGGCCTGGGAATAGAGAATGCTCATCTGGCAATGCCGTGGATGGTCACTTTCAAAGTGCAAATACTGCTGGCGATCTGTAGGTTTTGTATATAGGGCCGTGATCGTGGTCGTGCCCTCTACCTGAATGGTAACGTCAAGAAAGTTTACCGATCTTACCGAAGTTAAGATAATATGCGTAAAAGATATAGAAGGGTAAACCGCGTTGAAATCCGAAATGAACTTATGCAAGCTCGCCTCCTCATGCGGGTAGACAAAAAGATGTCATCTAGGAATCGCTGGTATATGAGCGGGCGAGCTGGTTGAGCTTCCAAGAAGGGTCCCTCAAGTGCCGCCACGAACAAGTTGGGTAATTTGGTGCAATTTCTGTGCCCATAGCTGTGCCGCTAATTTGAAGGTAATGTTTGTTTTAGAATTCGAAATAACTGTAACGAAGCACCAGGGCGATTAGGGTAGAAAGGGCGTGGTAATTATTCTCTAGTGCCATATAAGTGTTTCGACATGCCTCCACGGTATGTGGAGGCATGTAGAGGCAAATCAATATATATATATATATATATATATATATATATATATATATATATATATATATATATATATATATATATATATATATATATATCTGTGTGTGTGTAGTAATGCACCGCTGTATAATATAAGGCATTTAGAGATTATGAGAAGGCATTTTACTTAGTGCCCACCTCAGCAGTAATAGAGGGGTTACGTGACCACGGTGCCAACGAGGCACACATTGTCATATTCAATGATATATAGGACGAATGTAGGAAAATATACGGCTCCATCACAAAACATGCCAATTTCCTATGCAAAAGGCGGTCGTGCAAGAGAATACAGTAACACCGCAGGTATTTACAGCGTGTCTAGAGGATGTGTCCGGAACGCTTCGGTGGAGGGAACAAGGGGAGAGAAATAATGGGGAATATCTCAGCCACCATCGGTTCGCAGATGACATTGTCCTGTTCCGTCAGTAAACGATTGATTTGCAGCGCTTCCTTTGCCAACTGCGCTCAGCAAGTATTCTTTCAGGCTCAAAAATAACCACAGAATAATCCAAGGTAATTTCGATTGAGCATGCCAAGGTATATCACTTCCAAGTTGGCAATGAGGTCTTGGAAACTGTCACCGAATACGTATATCTTGACAACGTCATAGCTGGACATCCAAACCATGATCGGGAAATGTCCGGCAAATAAGCAACAGCTAGGCTGTCTTTCGTTAGAACTCCGATATCCTCACTGGTTAGCTTGCCAAGTCACTAAAAAAACTGGTACTTAATCAACCCGTTCTTCCCGTAATGACCTAGGGGACAGAATCTTAGGGTCTCACCGAACGACTTGAAACCAGACTTCCACCGGCGCAACGAGCCATGATAGGGGTAGATGCCAATGATAGGGGTCAAGTTGAGGGACAGGAAAACAGCAGCACGAATTAGGAAACAGTTTAAGGTGGAGGACATTTAAGTTCAGATTAAGCGAAGAAAATTCGGATGGGTTGGTCATGTAATGCGAATGAGGGACAACACGTGGACCATCCGTATGATATACTGGCTGCCAATAGACCGCAAACGCACCAGTGGCCGGCCGAGAAATCGTTGGCCAGATGAGCTACGGAAATTTTGGGGGAAAACATGAGCTCAAATGGCACTCGGTAGGGGTCGCTGGAAATATTTGAGAGAGGCTTTCGTGTTGCAGTGGACAAAAACCAGCTCATGATGATTATTATGTTTAAATGTACACTGATGAACGATGAAGGCGAGCCCCATTGCCGCTGGGTCAGTATAGCTTGTTTCTTTTTGTCCTGGCTGTGTATGCATATATAGCTATTGTGTGTATATATGTATATATATATATATATATATATATATATATATATATATATATATAGACAGAAAATAAGGTCTGTCTTTTTTGACGGAGCCCCTCATTTCCCAATTTCTGATTCGCTATATATATATATATATATATATACATATGCCTCTTGCGAATGCCCGCGAATTCCCGCATGCCGAGGTGTGACGTTCTCATGTGCCGCTCGTATGATGAACTGCCAGAAGATTTTCGGCACTACCATCTCATTTGCGCCGTTCCAAGAACTGAACGACCGCAGACCACGTGGTTCAACGTGCCACCGCCTTCGTGCACTCCTTTCAAGCGAGATCGACTACCCAGAGAGCAGCGCAAAGACTACACTTTGAAGTCCTGTTACCGCATAGTTGGGAGGGAGTCTCGGTCCGCACGAGGTCACCGCTACACTTTCCTCGAAAGCGAAGGCATCTTAGTGCAAATTTGCAGTGGCCAATTTGCACTGGGAAAGTGATTGCCAATTTGCAGGGGGAAACACGGTGAAGCAGATGGTAGTGCCCAAAATCTTCCAGGAGTTCACCATCCGAGCGGCACATGAGAACGTCATACCTCGACATGCGGACATTCGCAAGACTGCTCAGCGAATTTCAGACGACTTCTACTGGCCGGATCTGCAAAATGATGTAAAGCAGTTTGTGTGCTCATGCCACATCTGCAGCCAGAGAACAACGGACAAGTTGGCGCTGCATACATGCTCCACGACACGGTTATGAAAGCTACTGACTGATAGTTTGAGAACAAACCTTTTGTCCACTTCCTTACTCCATGCGTGCGAACCAGCGGCGACAAGCCATCGTGCAACTGACTATTTCTGACGCAAGCTGTGCGTGAATGTACTGCGACATGACCCGGGGCCGTGCCTAGTAGAATAGTTATTTGCTCCCATAGAAACTTTCTTAATGTGGGGGTGATGTGATGAATGGCAACGTGAGTGATTGGCTGCAAATGTGAGCCAGTAGAACGACAGCGACGATGACGACGAAGAGGGCCGCGGGGTCGTGATCGCGAGTGCTCGAATGACGACGGCTGCAAGGCAAGCCTCGGAACAAGGCGAATCTGTTGGAAACGTCTCCGTGAGACGCCTCGGCCACCTTGTACGGGACCGGCGCTACCCTCCGCCAACGCTCAGGAGCGCATCTTGGTACCGTTGCAAAAAAGAAACCCGCGGCAAGCACACGCAGGACAAGAGAAGAAGCGACACAAACACAACGCTGGACTACCAACTGATTTAATCGGGAAAAAACGATACACTTATATGCAAAACCACGCGCATGCGCACACTTTGACAGCATGAACAGACAACTTTATACAGCTAGGAAGTGAAATTCTTTATCTGTTAGAACCACCGAAGGAACGCTGACACATGTCTTCTTGTTTTTTCTTATAAAAAACGCCTCAAGTAACTCACGCTCACGTCTTGATTTGCCCCTCCCCACAGTTACGGCATGATGAAAATTTGGAACACAATCCTGGCAGCTTTTTGTATGTAAAGCTAGATTGCTACCCGTGTCCGAACTCAAAGTTGCTCGGTGCTGCCTCAATCGTTCATTAATGCACCCGCCCGTTTGTCCAATATAAATTTTCCCGCAGGACAGTGTTCCGAAATTACTGGGGGCCATCGGAAAGGCGACCCCTGCAATACTAATCACCAAACAAAGTTTACGTCGTGCGCAGTGGGTGTTGTTTACTCCGTCCCACTGTCCTTGGAAAATTGGAAAGGTTTTCTTGAATGTCAACCCTTATTTTTGTGTTATTTCTTTGAGCCCCTCATTTCCTATTCTGATTCGCTACAAGCATAGCAAGCGCCTCTGTTCTGGCATTCTTGGTGCCAGAGGGAGCTTAATAGGGTTCAACGCTGGTTCACCACTCTAGACATGTCGTAGACACTCGAGTCACCGCGCGGGGATTAAAAAGAAGGTCGCCTTCACCCCGAGGTCAGAGGGGCGCTGGCTACCACCCCCAAGCACAGGAAAAAATTACATTGACATAAATACCGCAGAAAGCGGGGGGGGGGGGGGGGGAATCGCCCCGGCGGTAGCGTAGTGGTTATCGCACCAGACCGGTATTCTGGAGGTCGTGGGTTCGGATCCCTCCTGGCGGGCATTTTTTCTCCGCTTTCTTTCTTTCTTTCCAAATTCTTTATCTGTTTCAATGACTTACCACCCTTTGCTTTCCGAGGTTTTCTTGACTGCCAACCCTTATTTCTGTGTTGTTTCTACGAGCCCCTCATTTCCTATTCTGATTCGCTATATAAAAATAAATATATATATATACAGTAAGGAAAATGAGGGGCTCGTTGAGGAAATACAGAAAGATAGGTTAGCAGCCTACAACGTCAAAGGAGGCATAGGGGTGTGGTTAGGCTCTTTTCTTTTTCACTACGGTTAATTAAGTAAACATTTTTTTAATTATACAGAAGAAAGAAAGAAAGAAAAACACGCGCCCAGAGTGGGGACCGAACCCACGCCTTTCGATTACATGTCGAATGCCTTACCAATTCGGCTATCTGGGCGACTGTGTTCTCCTTCACTTTCTGGGCTATTTATATTTACTAGAAGTGTGTCTGACGCTTGAGGGTGGTGGCCAGCGCCACTCTGACTACACGGGGAGAAGGGGACCTTCTTTTTAACCCCCGGGGCGTGACTCGAACGTCTACAGCCTGTCATGAGCGGGTTACTGGCGGGAAGCCCTCTTATGCTACCTAGGCATCAAGGCTGCCATAACCGAGACCATAAAATGAGGGGCTCGTTGAGGAAATACAGAAAGATGGGTTAGCAGCCTACAGCGCCAAAGGAGGCATAGGGGTGCGGTTAGGCTTTTTAAATGCAGAGCATTTCAGTAACTCACGATGTCACCCGCGTTGGCGTCCGTAGTCCGCATCGCTCCCCCTACACTATATAAAGAAATAATACTTACCGGCGCCAGGTTTCGATCCCACGACTCTGCGGGCGGAACGCAAGGTGCACGTCGCTCTAACCACTGCGCCACAACGCCGACACAGAGTAGAAGGGTACGAACGCGCCTTATATCATTGACTCATTCAACCGTCGGCCACAGGTGCGTCCTCTCCCCCGCGCCCTCCGCGCCTTCTCTGCGCTCGCAACACCCTCTCTCGCCGCGTTCGGTGCGCGCGCAAGAACAGGTGGGGCGCTCGCATCGCGCTCTCTCGCCGCGGTCGGTTCCCGCTTAAACCACATATGTCGTTCGTGCGCTCTCCGGTCGCTAACATCTGTGGCGTGATCGTGACGTCAACATCACGCGTTCGTGTGGTGGCACGATTTCGGCGCTATAACACTCTCTCGCGAGGGGCATTGGATTGGATTCGATTGGATTGGCTTGGCTTGGCTTGGATTGGTTTGGATTTGGATTGGATTAAAGTGGATTGTGTTGGATTGTGTTGCGTCATAGCCGCTCCACGTTGCGTCATAGCCGCGGAAGGGGGTTCACGGCACGTTTCACGTTTCACCATCGACTTCATCGACAATGTCTACGCTGGAAGACAATTAAAACAACAACAACAACCAATACGTAATCCATACGACTTGCAGGCGCGCACCCCGCGGAAATGCTCTGCAATTGATCGTGCCCCTCGCGAGGGGGATGTTTGCATAATGCGTCGACGCGGGCGACGACTGGATGGGCATTTGTTTATCACTACGGTTAATTAAGTAAACATTTTTTTAATTATACAGAAGATTTAATTATACATTAATTAAAAAATGTTTACTTAATTAGCCGTAGTGAAAAATAAAAGAGCCTAACCACACCCCTATGCCTCCTTTGGCATCGTAGGCTGCTAACCTATCTTTCTGTATTTCCTCAACGAGCCCCTCATTTTCCTTACTATATTATTCTGCGAAAGCCTAGCGAGGGTCTCGGTTATGGCAGCCTTGATGCCTAGGTAGCATAAGAGGGCTTCCCGCCACTAACCCGCTCATGACACGCTGTAGACGTTCGAGTCACGCCCCGGGGGTTAAAAAGAAGGTCCCCTTCTCCCCGTGTAGTCAGAGTGGCGCTGGCTACCACCCTCAAGCGTCAGACACACTTCTAGCAAATATAAATAGCCCAGAAAGTGAAGGAGAACACAGTCGCCCAGATAGCCGAATTGGTAAGGCATTCGACATGTAATCGAAAGGCGTGGGTGTGGTCCCCACTCTGGGCGCGTGTTTTTCTTTCTTTCTTTGTTCTGTATAATTAAAAAAAATGTTTACTTAATTAACCGTAGTGAAAAAGAAAAGAGCCTAACCACACCCCTATGCCTCCTTTGGCGTTGTAGGCTGCTAACCTATATATATATATATATATATATATATATATATATATATATATATATAAATATGTAGTATATATCTATTCATATGCGATAGAAAAGTTAAATTGAAGTACATAAAAACATTTATTCTCAAATGTCGACTGGGGACCGGTCTTTGAAAAAGGCCGGACCCCGGTTGACACGGTAGAATACATGTTATGTTTTTGAGTTTTACTTCTCTATCGTACAGCTAACCTGATAGCCAGGAACCATGTCTCTGAACTTTATATATATATATATATATATATATATATATATATATATATATCACTATGAAAAGAAAAACGGAGCGATAACGAGCGAGGTTTGCTCAAATACTGGCAACGGTACTTGCCTCCATAAAAGTACTGTTACATGATGGGGCTGACGGGGAAGGAGAGAATTGATTCCGCCTCGGTGGAAGAGAAGAGCATTTTACAATTATCTAGTCACGGAAAACGATGTAGGGAAGCAGAGCATGTGAAGGGACTACGCCCTTTACATGGCATTTACAGAATATAAGAAAGCGTTTGACTCAGCACACAACGCACCCGGGCTAAAAGCAGTAACAGTCTGAGGAATTGAAGATACTTACCTAAACGTTCCAGGACACATATATATGGGTTGTGTTGACAGGAGAACTCGGAAGAAGCAAGGCGATAACTACCCTATTTTGAAAGAAGCAAGAGAGGAAGATACCATATTGTCAAAGTTTTTCACTTCATGACTGAGGAGGAATTGAGCAAGCTTGACTAGGAACACACATGATTATGGGTAAACGGAGAATGATCGAGTCACTTGAGGGTATCAGACGACTTAGTCTTCCTAGATGTGACTGCGAAATATCTGAAAGCAATGCTGAATAACTATGTTCGAAAAGCACAACAGTGGGACTTAATGAACAAGCGTAGCTCTAAAGTATTCAGGAAAACGAATTCCGAAAGCGCACTCTCAAGCTTAGGAAACAAAACGCTAGCAGAAAGAAAAAATATATTATACCTCCGACAGAGGGTTAGTACTGACTCAAATCGTGACAGAGAAATACGGCACAGAAAAGCTTTGATATAGAGAGCACTCGTCCAGAATTCGCAATATAATGTAAAGTAAGCTGCCTTTATACGTTAAGAGGAAATATACAACAGGCGCCTACAGCCAGGTATGACATATGGAGCGTAAACTTGTGGAACAATACTTGACGTTGGGAAAGCAAAGTTAGACTGGCTGCAACCGGTGATGAAAAAATAATTACAGGAGTGGCACTTGGGATCAGGAAACGAGTTCCGGGATCAGCGAACAAGCTTGAGTACATAATACCTTAGTTCAAGTAACGAAAATGTAGAAGGCTTGGGCTGGCCATGTAGTTAGATGAAGATATTAGGCTACATACATACATACATACATACATACATACATACATACATACAGACATACATACATACACACATACATACATACATACATACATACATACATACATATACCTACATACATGTATGGACATATGTTTGTTCTGACACAAGAGTCATTTGATCCAACACCATGTTAAATGGGTAGCTAAGGACATCCTGTTTCTGTTCTTATAACAGCCGTTACAGCAACGGGCCATCGTAACAAAACTAGAACTCCTAGCTGCCTAAAAGCAATGGTTGATGGACCATGTAAAGCAATGAATACAAGGTGGTACTTCCACTCAACAATTTAAAAGTGTGCTACATTTTATTACGGTGGCTGCGGTGGCAATCGTTAAAATTTGGACACAGTGCCACATTGCAATCAAAGATGCGAAGGTATGTACGAAGAATGGATCAACGTGAAAGCGATTTTAGGAAACAAATTAAATTCTGCTTTACAACCTAGCTCTAGTCTAGTATTGTACAATCAGCACAAGCTAGTTAATGGCATTAGAAACGTAGCTCGCCGGGCTAACAAAGGCTGCTCGACTTTCCTGAACAAGCAGAAATTTGCTACCCTGCATTTGTCGAAGGAAGGGCATTGAAAAGGCCAAGAAAACGCATACATTATATTGTCGGAATTTCAAAAACGAGAAGTGGCCATGTGGACTTCACTGATGTAACCACACAAATAAATGAGTTAATGTAGTGTTACACTAATTGCTCTGAAATAGCTTTTTTTTATGCAGAAATAAATTTGACGAGAACAGTTTGTTTCACAATTATTTTCTCGGCTACTGCACGCTGCAGTTCTCACACGACTTGCACATATCCTCGTTAGCGGCGGATTGCCATATTTGATCTCTCATTTTTGTTTGGTACTTTTCCTTAGTAGATACCCATTAAATATTTTATGGCTAACTCTGCTTATTGATGTTTACTTCTTTTTTCTATAATTCGTGTTATGTCTTTTTAAGGAAAATTCGAAATATAAAATTATTTGAAGAGTTTTGTCTAGTATAAATGTGAAATATTCTCCCGATATGTCGGTTTCCATGGGGTAAAACTTTCCTTTCTAAATCAGGTCTTCTGAAATAGTTAACAAAGAAACATCTTGGCGGTATAAAAATAACGAGTATGGAAACGTGCTCGCTCTTTTCAGAACACAGCCAATGATTCCAGAAGGTTTATTATGAATGTCTTCCTGGTGTAATAGTTCTTTTTCATCTGAGAACACGGAGATTTCCCTTCTTAGAACGAATTCCCATTTTCATGGCACCTGACTTACTTCCAAAAGCTCTGTACTATAATATAGACACGTTAACCATATGCAGTCACCGGCACAAATATAGTGAAATTAGGGAAGATAGGGCTTCAAACAAAACGGCACTTGTTACACGGGTAAAAGGAAACCTGGCAAGCACCAGCTGCACTTTACGATGTATCCTACAAGCCCCGTAAAAACTTCATACCTTTAAACCGCGTCCTGCTGGGCGTTTGAATTCTTCAAATTTGCACGTCTCTAGGCGCCGCATTTGCATTACACTAGAAGCCCGCCATTGTGGAGGCCTCTGGATTTGTAGCACTACCTAGGTATCATCTATACGTGTGCCGACATCTTGACCCACAGTTGTCCGTTCTTTTTGCCTCCAACTGGCAAAACGCCCATGGCGGTAAGGAATTCAACCCTCTTTTTCGGCATTAGCATCAAAACTCCTTTTTAACGGGGCCACTAAGGGGGGTTCCAGTAATTGTAATTCATGTTAGCTAAAGTATGTAATTAAATCGACGCGCAAAAAAATGGCGCTCATGGCATTAAAATATCAATTAACGATAGTTAATCTATAAAAATGTTAATGTTATTCATGTAAAAACTGCCGTTGGCTGACATTCTTATGGAACGTATTTATTTGCTAGAGCCACAGGGTGTTTCGCCAGCGACATGAAAAAATATCAAAGCGGCTCCAAGGTGACCGATGTTTAACAGGAGGGCCACCTCGTCCTCTTCCTTCTCTAACTCCATAGCTGATGCATGCATGGTTGTAACTCCTAGCCTGTAATAGTTACGTAACAATGGGATGTAACGCAACGTAAAATCTCTGTGTGGCATATACCTTTCCTGAAGTTGCGTGACCAAGTGACACAAACGTGAATACCGAACGTGAAAGCAGTGAAATGAACCTAGAGCATGGAAACTGGTACATATGTTCCCTCCAAAAAAACAAGAAAGGAGCTTGGAATGGCGCGAACGTGACAACAGAAGCAAGTATGAATGCGTACATGGAAGACCCTTCATCCCATGGTAAAAAAAGTTCAGAATAGCGTCTTGATCATTGAATGTGTACAGAAAATTGGTGCACTAACAGAGGATGAATGTTTGTGCAAGCGTTTATTCAACAAAAATCTGCGAACTGACTGTGATGACGGGTCACATTTCTGCGTCGATTGAGTTTAGTATCGATAACCATCACTTGCGCGTTCTTGCATCTCTGCGGGTAACGAAGTTTGCACAACCAAAAAGGATTTAAATACGTCACACTCGACACGCCATTAACACTAAGCAACAATCAGAAAACTCGCACACAGAAGGGTGGCTAATACAAACCTCACTACAATAAACTCTTAGTTGTTTACTCTGTCGTCGAGAATAAGGCTGTTGGAGTTCTTTTTACGTAAATCACGGAATAATCAAAGTTTTGCTGCGTATCGTGGCCTCATATGAGACAAAGTTTCAGTTATATAACTACTCGAGCCAAACAAGTCACTGATTGGAATTTTAAACTTTTTGAGCACCTTCTGAAGCGCATCGTTTAGGGAACTTTTTCGCATGCAGTTCCAATTCTTTGGATTTATCAAAGGCAGGTATGGAGCACCTAATGCAATGTGTTTTAACCGTAGAAAATGTACACTGCACAGTGAATCTAGAGGATAGATACAGCGATGGTAAATAATACTTATGTAATAAATGCTTTGCTGAAATTCTTGTAGACACACACAAGAAAGAATACCAAGACGTTGGTCATAAACATGCCCACATACACACTGAAAAACCTGGTTTTTATGGTGGTTATTGCTGAAGTCTACTTGTTATGTATTTCACAAAACAATGTGGAGGAAACCACACTTCCAGAGAGAGGACAGAGCCCATACATTACATCATATACCCGTTACACGTAGGTTTCTATTGCAATTTCGCTACAAAGCCAGCTGGGTTCTCCGCTACTTCCTGTGATATCTATGTTGAGGACAATTGACCCCTTCACTACAGGGGTGTTACCAATGGAACACCAAAAATGTGGCCGTTATTCATACCACTATTATGTTGCAAGCATCCTTGGCCTCCGTTCTGGAAGGCTTGGTGCCAAGGGTAGCTTCAGATGGCCTGCCGTGAGGCGATTTTCTTGACGGGATCTTTGCGCTATATCTTCTACCAGTGTGTAAAACATGTTCACGATGATATCGAACAGGCACTGCCTACCCCCCTGAAGTGTAGGTTTGTGTTTCACTACGAAGGAATACCCCATCGTGTGGCGAAAAAAACTGGGGCCCACAAAGCAAAATTTTAATGAATCCAACATAATCGGGATTCATTGGTCTGGTCCCCACTCCACACGCTTGTTTTACATCGCAAGTTCTACTCTGCTATATATTTCCAGGTTATTTATATTGCCGCAATGACCTTGGTCATGTGATTTTTTGATAGAAAATAAACGCTTGTTTTCTTCCTTCCTACACAAACACTTACAAGAAGTAAACTAAACACAGTCATCAACTCTTCCATTCTGGTAAGATATTTACACGACGAAGCTCTTGTGAGGATATGCTTTCACTGCTTCACCAGCGAAGGGCCCAACTAACGCTCGAAATTGCGGGTCAGTTTGCAATTTCCGACGGGGCGTGCTTTCTCGGAAATTAGCTTAATAAACTTAGCGGCACTAAAGGTTTTTTTGGGAGGGACAAACGTGGGCTACCCTTTTCCCTCTCCAGGAAGCCATGTTTCGAAAGCATCCAGAAACTGCACAATATATAAACCTTTACTTTAACGTACGTAATTAGAAAAGAAAAAAAAACTCAGCGTTATGAAAACATGTTTTATCGCGGAATTCTGACTGATTTGTTTCACATAGTTTCATATACAACAAGAGCGGCAACCGTTTTCCGAAAGCATCTCCGTCCATAGACCATCATGTAGCTGCTACGGAAGGGAATTTTATCTTGTTTATTCACGTTCAACTACCAAATTAGGGCAAGTAAACGAAACTCTCCGCAATGGCAAAGCCGTTTCACTTTTTATAAGACACTGCGTTATATTAAGAGCTCCGTAACCTTTTCGTGTACCTCATGGATACTCTTCGCTTCCCCGCTTAGCGTAGGTGGGCGTACATCAACCGCCGCAGCAGGGAAGGTGCATGCAGCTCAGGAGTAAAGTGTTTCGTTACACGGTTTCTTGGTTTTCAGGAGGGAGCCTCACCAGCTTCACTTTGTAAGTCCGCATATTTACTTTGCACACATTCAAGGAGTGGAAAATGTTTTATCTTACTATGCTAGCTGATCGGACAAAAATTTCAGTGTGTATGTTAAGCATGCAAAATGTGTAAGAGAAACTGTCACAACTTAAATGGTAACATAGCCGAATGCAGCCCAATAGGTTTTTTAGAAGATAGGAATGTGCCCAAATAAAACAATTTTACCGCTCCTTATATAGTGTGCAAATTTTTTAAAATGTAGTTTGTATATAAAAATGGAGTGAAATGAAACTGCACTTTAAAACATTATATCTGGAGTTCTTTTGCGAAGTGTCAAAAACATTGCGCAGAAGGGAAATGTCAACACATAATAGGGGCCTCACTTCATGTATACGTTACCCACAGTACTATTTTCTTATTACTATACGCGCACACATTGACAAAAAAAATTCTATTCACCTGTGCGGCACAAAAATACCAGTTATGCCGCTAAAGGTTTGTAATCAAAGCGTGTTCGCAACATGTTGACTTTTAAGTCCCTAACAACTACAACGAACTGTTGACATTTCTTTTTGTTTTCGTTTTTCTCTGTGTGTGTGCGTAATATTTACTTTCCACAGTAAGGTTCAAGAGGAGGACAGTTACAGCAGCATCGCTTGGGAGTTCAAACGGAACATTTGTTGGGTTAGACTTAAAACATGCTCGCATAAAAAATATACACAACAGAAAGTGTTGACGTCGTGATAAACCACTGCTGTGCATTCATAAAAAAAATGCGAACCAGCGTTTAACCCCGATTGGTTTCTTGGATAACCTAATGTCAGAATGCTTTGCCTGTGTGTCTGTCTCAGTTGATTTATTTTTTTACTGCTGATCTGCGATACAGATGTACCGCATAAAAATAACCACATGCTGGGCGTGGCGGATAACACACTAACATAAAACAACCAGCCGTCACTCCTTCCTGGCTTCGACATTCGGTGACCCTTTAGTGAAGTCAACAGTTCCACAAAATCCAGCCAATCTTGGGCAGAATGCTGGACTTTTTGCCCCTCAACCACGGGCATGACACCCTCCGAACAAACTTTCGCGTGGTAGGCATTGACTTCAAGGTAGTTTGCTTGATACAACCCAAAGAAATTACCTCGGGCAGCGCACCAATTTACACCAGTGAATCCCCGAACTCTTCAGCTCGGTGCGGTCGTCCGATTATGTCGGCGCAAAGAAACATGCTTTCAACTCATTACGTCCGTTAGGCAGCGTCGTAAAGATAACACAGCGTCAAATAAAAGTCAGACGTGCGTTCCTGAAGATATTATTACAATAAAAGCTTGTTAATTCATCAGTCAGACGTTCGATTTATCGGAAAATCCAAACAAGGTGTCACGGTGGGGCCGTGCTCCATAAACTTGACTTACTAAAAGCTCGTCCCATTCATTCCGCTGCGCCCATTCTTTCCGCTGCGGATAATTCGAACTGCGCGCCGCCACAACAAGATTGCAGTCGCTTTTGAAGGATGGCGTTGCTTTGGTATGAATTCGTTTCGAATGCCAATTGAGCAGGGTGTCGAAGCGGAATTTTTTTAGGCTTCGCTTCAGGATATGGTGCAAGACTTCCTGTTTGGTGCCAAGTTTGAGTGGTCGAGTGTCAACCCGTTCCGCTTCCAACCGTTTCAAACAGAATCAAATTTTGTAGGACAAAAATTGGTGGTGTTTTTTGTGTTTGTTACTTTTTGTGCTCGGATTTCGAACCACCGTAACGTCTACAAAATAAACTTCATAATGCAGGATTCCTTGTGCAAATGATTTATACCGGCCATACTAACGGCACCCTGCAAAATTTTGTTTCAATTGTTTCTACGCCTTGCACGCTTGTAGAGCGGAGTCAATAAAACATCGAGTACTTAGATTGGGGGGTGGCAAATCGCGTCAGTCAAAAAATTGCCCTATCACATCCAAAAAACTTGGAGATATTTTCAAAATATTTTCTTTCTTCCCTTGTCTTGGAGTTCTTCGACTACTGGAATTACGTCATTAAGACAGTCTAGTAAAGTTTGGTGAGCTTTCATTAACTTACGGGCAAGAACGCATTTCATAGGTACCGCAAAAAGGAAGCCACAAAAGCAAAAGTGGAACGGAAGGCGTATGCGCAGCGACGAACACGTCATGCAATTCCCCTGCTTGCAGGAAATGGCTGTAGCATCTATAGGTCGGCAGAACTGAAAAAAAACTCACTCAAAATCACTCATATATTTTTTCATTAACGCTGTACTAAATCAAACTCAGACTCAAATTGCTGGTCTATTTTCCAAAATCACTCATATTCACTCATAACATAATGATTTGAAATTGTACTCACTCGTACTTAAACGCATTTGTCGTCACGAGTATTCGTACTCAATCTGTACTCATGAGTACTCAATCTGTAGTCATGAGTACTCAATCAATACTCATGAGTACTCAATCTAGAGCATAAGTACTCAATCTGTACTCATGAGTACTCAATCTGTACTCAAGAGTACTCAATCTGTATTCAGGAGTACTCAATTTGTACTACTCACAAATACAAAACTCAATACTCAATACCCCCAGGCACATTTATGTGTCCGCGTAGATTGACGTCCGTTCGTATCCGGATCACAATCCTTATTCGCAGCTGCTCGATGCTGCCGTTTGATTTTTGTTGTTCTGGATACTAGAAACTTCGTTACAGGGGGTTTGCCTCTATGAGGTTAAGTAAATAGCAAATCGGCTTTTTTTTTAATGCGTGTCTCATGGTATTCACCTGGTCGCACTTTCATTTCACAGCTTTTACGGCGTTGCGTTAGTCGCGTCGCTTCAGTCGGCGATGTGTTCCTGTAGGGCCTTGCGTGCTTGATGCATGTGGAACCGTAGACGGCCGTTTTTTCTACTGGCGAGCTGCGGTGTGCAGGAATGGGCATAGTTCGGTACGTTGAGGACGTTGCTTCGATTGAGGTGTGCGTTGCCTATGGTGCGGGAGCCGGTTGGCCTTTCGTTTAGCGTGCGGTGGCGTGGTGTTGTCGTAGGGTGGCGCGTCGGAATAGTCAAAATCGTTGCGGTTCCGTGCTCGCTTTCGCCGCGGTTGCTTCGAAAGTAAAACCGTTGTGGTGGGGAAGCGGCCGTAGTTCGTCCCGTCTGTTTGGTCCAAATTCCTTGGCGTCGTAAGCATCACTTCATTTATAGGGTATTCAATACCCCCATCTGGTTCGGGCTCATTTGTTGGCGTTCTTGCCGTGTCCGTGTCATCGCTCAAGCTCTCCTCCTTTGCCCGTTGATTCGACAATGCTTAAATTGCTATCTTTCTCGTACAAGCAGGCTCAACAGCGTTCGGTTCGTCCCGAGTCCGCTAGCTATCGGTTTGTCGGGTTTGTCATGTGTCTCGATCAGAGCAGCGGGTGCTGGGCACCTTGTACGTTCCTTGCAGGACGTGCGACAACCGCTGACCGTGTCGTTGCTCGTTGACGGACCTACCTGCACGAGTGTAATGTCATTCGTTCGCTGAACTCGGGTTAGAGTAGCGGGTGCCAAAGAGCTCGTACGTTTCGGTAGAGTTGAATCGCGTGCGCTGGGTGATTTCTTGCTTGTGGCAAGGTTGATTTCTGCGGTTCTTACATTCGCTGGCCAATTGCAGATAGCAACACCGGGAGCGGAGGATGTCGCAAAAGCTCTTTCCGGCATTTGTGCTGGTTTGGCCGCGTTCCGTGGGCTTTGCATTTCGTTCGCCGTGGTCGGCTCCACCGATCCAAGTTTGATGTCGTTAGTCTCCTCTGTTGCGTTTTGTGCACTGTGCGTCTCTCTCGTCATGGCCTATCTACCAATCCGGATGCGATGTCGTTGGTTGCGCGGACCGGGCAGGTACAGGGCGGGCGGAAAATGTACGTACTTGCGCGTTGCGATCTGCGCTTTCAGCGTTTCATTCGTGTACGTCTTTACCGGACGAGCGGGTGCCAGGCACGTGGTGCTTTCTCGCTCGTGCAAGCTGCCTAAGTTGAGCGCCTCATTGCTCGTTGCTGGAATGGCTTTCAGCCGGGCAATGTAGCTCGTCGACTAGCCCGGTATAAGAGCGGCGTATGTTCGCGATCTCGCCATTACCTGGGAGAGGTCCACTGAGCAGGCAATCACAGTTTTGCATACGTCGTCTCCTTCGTGTGCGTGCCGTCGTCATGCTGCCTTTGCCCGCATCTCGTGCAGTTCAGGCACTGTGGAAAAAGTGTGGCTTACTCTCGCCAGTTGTCTCAGAAAACTTTCTCGTTCTTCACGCAGCATGCTCCTCACAAACAGCGCCGCTTGCAAGTTCCTCTCCCGTTTGTCATCGTAAGCAGCCTGAAGTATCGTTGGCACATTCGTTCGTTTGGAGAGCTGGGAACGTTGCCCGTTGTCCACTAGAAGACGCGAGACGATGTAGTCCTTACGGCCAGAGCAGGGCAGCTCTAGTAATCATTGTGCGCTCACGAACGGCTGTTTCTTCGTTGAATATAGGACCCAGCTTTCTGTTGAAGTCAGCAGTGGGTCGACCACCGTTGACGTGGGCTCCATCCGTGTCCCACGTCTGACGTCTGCGTGCCCCACTCTTGTAGTCGTGGTGCCGTTCGTACGCGTCGTTCGTCTGCTCGAATGTTTGCGACTCGTTGACGCGCGTCAAGACTCGAGTTCGTGATAGAACTTGTTTGCACTACTGCACTCCCCAATGCATGTACTCACAAGAGCATGCACCTGAAAATACAGAATTCATGAATATTCTACTTATGAGTACTGTATACTCACGAGTAGTACTCACGACTACAACTCATGAGTACTCATACTCATGAGTACTACACTCATAAATCACACTCATGAGTAGTGTATTCATGAGTACTGTACTTTCGAGTAGTGGACTTACCCCTGTACTTTCTCGTCATCGTACTCACTTTTTTAAACTGGGTGTGTACTCACTCATCTTCATACTTATTCGTGCGTTTGAGTACAAATGAGTACAAATGAGTGTACTGACCAGTGAGTTCGCCGACCTATGAGATTAGTTTCCGCAGTGCTTTGAGACGCGAACCTAAGAAAGAAAGCGTTTATCGGAAGGAGGAGGAGTAGATTGAGCTGTGCAATCTACGAAAAATGGCTTTCGGTGGGCGGACAGCTTTTGCGCCAAAAATTGCAGCGATATATGCTGTCCACGTCGACACTTGAGGCTGCGTACGTGGGTGAATGCGAAATAATTAGTCTTTATGACCCCAAGTTTCTTTTTAATAATTTACTTAACTTTATGTCTCATAGAATTTAATTTTATTCCTGGCTCTAAAGCTTGCAGTATCATATCGCGCAGTTTATTTTCTTGGCTGAAAATAATTGGGTGATGATTACGACACTCGCTAATGCATAATTTTAGTGCTACGTGAACTGCACTCTTCTCGGCGACGGCGCACAGCTGCACCCGAGAAAGTGATCGCGTCCTTATCGAAAGTATGACGGCATGTTCAATATGGAGCATGCAATAGAACATTGGCGACGCTGTCGGGGGCAGTGCCAGCACTGCGTGATTCGAAGCCGAGCAGACAGACCTGACGTTGTCATGGAGAGACGATGAGTTTGTGATGTAGCATACGAACTGTTGGTTCATGAACTGTGCTTATTAACACGTTAATTTCCCGCAGTGAAAGACGTTCTTTTTTATTTTCAAAACGGCAATGCTTTCAGGGCCAGCAAACTCCATTGCTAAGCTGTTGGCGCTCCATGGAATAAATGGTTGTTGATATTTCACCAGATAATGTCCGTGGGCAGTAGAGGATTGTACGTTTTTTGCATAGCGATGACAGAACTGAATGGCAGCCGTCGATGTAAGGAAGAATGGGCAGTGCCCGATTCGCTGGCGGTAAACGATCAACGGAACGAAGATGGCTGTGTTATGCCCCCATGATTTTCTCGCCAGAGTAGCGCGAAAGTCGTACGATCGCTGAAGACCGGCTCCCAATATGAAAGTTAAGTCTTTGTCTACTATTACTAATCAGCCAAATAATTACATGTCGGGCAATCTCCGAGGCCTTTCCCAGTTGATATAATGAGCGCAAAATTGGTTGACTACTGTGATCGTCGACGCCACCTCTTTTTCTTTCACTACTGCGTGGAGGTTTTCCTTTGAGTCGTCGCAGTTTTTCATCACTTGCAGCATGCCACTGTATTTTTTTGATAATCTGTAGTAACTGTCATTTCCTAGCGACAGCGACAACCCTCGCCTACCAAGTCAACGGTCCCGATGATTGGATTTAAAAAAAAACGAACTTGCGAGTAGAGTACTCGTCAGCTGTTTGGCCTTTGGTGACATTCCGATTTGCTTTGTTCTTGTTCAGTGCACTGAATGAAGTGTAACCACAGCCCTAGTGCATACCAAAAACAAACCAACAGTCTTCCTATTTTTGTTTTTATATTTTAATATGCCGTCGTTGTGTAAATACCATTGAAGAAAAAAAGGGCAGAAGCAAGGGAAGGGCGAGAGTTATGGCACCAAAATAGCACCCCTGGCTCCGCCCCTGGGTATAATGCACGTGTTGCACGCAGTGCTCAGACATGTTGGGGGATTTCGCAGAGTTTCCGCGTGGTTCAAAAAATGAAGGAAGCTGACACCAACGCGCCACTTAAATGTAGCGATTATGTACGCAACCTTTACGACCATTACGGTTGAAGTTCATGATTGCAGAAGATTCGCTTCTTCTTCGCTGTAGCAACGACATTTACTCTATAACTGTTGCTGTAAGTGCCAGCTTTCTTTATTTTACCGCGACAGTGTTTTATACCCGGGTATAACAAGGTCTTCGTGACATCATGCCCGTCATGGAAGTCATGGCGCCAGAAAAAAAAACTGCCATTCACGCAGCGGAACTTCAGCAGGGTTTGGTAGGGTATACACAACAGTTAAGAAACAGGTAAAAGCAGCCGAGATGACAAATTAGGTACGGTGAATGCAAATGAAAAAGACAACCGTGGAATCATAGAAGAGACAAGCTCGCTCCCACCAGCTTTTCATTGCTGGTGGGAGCGATGGAAAGATTTTATGGGAATACGCGAGGCAGTGCTTTGCTCTTTGAAGCCTGGGCGGGGTGTCTGAGTACATTGGCATACACGGCTAACTATAGGCAACATTAGGAAGATTGTGTATGCTGCGACAGGGATCGGGAAACCGTAAAGATTATTGTCATAAACTTCACAGAGGAACAACCGCGGCGGGGTGATGGGAAACGACGTTGACGAATGATTTCGGATTAGGTATGATGGGCGGCCTTAACTACAGGGATATTCAGGTGACGAAAAGGTGTAGAAAGTGGTGGTGAGTACAAGTGGGGAAGAGAGTGGGGCATAGGAAGAGTAATATACCGAATTACAATTTAGAACAGAAAGGGGTAGGTAAACAGGTTTGCAAGGAAAGGAAGGGCAGATTGATGGGAGTTTAAAACCATCAGGGGGGAGAGATTGCGAGGGGGGCAAAACTATTACGTTGGTTAAGGGTACGACAAAGAAGTAGGATAACGCCGGCAAGTCGATTTGGCGACAACCGCCGTCCCGATACAAAGGGAGGGACTCTACTATCATCTCAAGCGAGCCCTACTTACCTGTTACAGTCCCTATACCACTGTCGTTATCTCCAAGAGCGTGACGGCCATGGAGTACGTTTCGCGCGCCCTCGGCACAACACAACCCTCTTCCTCAGACTTTCGCCTTCCTTTCATTGTCCGCTTTCCGGCTCGCTTTATCTTTGGTGGCGTCTTCGTTCTCTCGTTTACAACTAGGCCGACGCTCAGGGACTACGCAAAACCACAATAGAGGGATATTAAAAGCGGCGCCCTAAAACATGGTTATAGGTAGCCCTAGCTTCGCCGCCTTGGTCTACTCCAATTGCAGGCAAATGATGGCCTGCACTTTATGTACAGATAACGCATCCTCGCCGCATGATTCTGTCAGGCAGACACGTTGCCTCCTGGCCAAAGGGCGGCGCCCCGGTGTTCCGGCGCCTGCCGTCCGCCTCCCCTTGTTCAATCCGCGCCTTATTTTTCTAGCAATGCGCAGCCTTGCTGAAGCACGCTCAGACCACGATCCGACCGCTAAGAAGACGACCCGTCTTTCCACCAACGTTCTTTGTACAATCGCAAGATGCTGCAGTGTGCCTTTGCAACCACACCCTTCCCCAATCGTCTGGCCAGCTGGTGACAGAACTCCGCTCGCCTCCACATCACGCATTCTCGCCGCAATCTTCAGAATGCTAGTTTGGCAGGCATACAGATATAATTTACTGGACAGCGGGCAGCCTCTTTGTCTGGCAGGCAACTTCTCAGGACAGCAGAGAGCCTGTGCGCCCGCTATCTTTTTTGGTACCATCAAATGTCTCAATACACGAGACCGCACGTACACATATTTACGCCCAATGAGGAAAAACGTTTGCATCGCAGATAAAGTGGCTTACAGGCTGCGCTTTTCATGTACAGTCACCCACTGGCTGTTGTGAAGGTGCCCTTCTCATCCCGCTCACAGTGCGGCACATACATGAGCCTTCAAGCTGTTCAAGCGATGGTCCATTAAATCCGCATTTATACACATTATGTACAAGAGCGTTACTTGGTTCGCGCAGAGACGGCAGCCCGTCTCAGCTAGGTGACACCGTCGATTGCCTAACGCCGGTCGTGCGTGTACGCATTTTCATCCCTGCGGGAATCAATTTCAGCCGTGTGCAGTTCAAATTCCTCCAATCAGGACTATCCGCTGGCCACTGTTTAAATTCGAAGAATGTTCGCGAACGGGTTGTATTAGACGATGCATCGAACCGGTTATTGTATTTTGTTGCGCTGAGAATTGTAGGCATAATAAAAATTAAGAACTAAACGTTGCAGAGACGGACACAAAAGAAGAAAAGAACGACGAGCTACTTTCAGTTGCGTTGCTAAGTTGTATTAAGAAGTTTCATCTTATGTAATAAGAGATTTTTTCATTCCGGCAGGTTCAGATTTCTTTCTTCAACATTTTAGGGTGCCGAAACCCGGGAAGAAAGAAGTTGGTGGGCAAGCTCGCGGAACAGGGGCCAACCCAAGTGAAGACGACGGTTACGGTGTTTACAAGTTTCACTTGTCCTACGATGCTGCTTCAAGAATTAAAAGCTAAAAGAGACGAAGGAAGAATTATCGCTCGAGAACTGTGCAGCAACGCAAAAGAAACATTAGGCGTGATCGTAAAGGCCAGTGATATCTGCGTTGTTTGGGGAATTTTATGCGGCAGTTACGAAGGTTTGTTGTGGTGGTTAAATCAGTAAATTAAACTGTTACAGTAGTTAAGTAAAACGTACCTGAAACTGTTCACAAGCAACATCGAATGTGATGACGAGATAATTGCCCTTGTTGGCCGATTGTACCATCGACTCATTGTTATTTACGTGGCCCCGGCTTCCATTTTTTCCTCGGAGGAATTTCCAGCCCACCTTCCCATGCATTTTTTTTCCGGCTGTGTAAAAATGTTGTTCAACATCCAAGTCCTTGAAGGCCACGATATTTTCAATAAACTGATGATCACGCTTTACTTGTGCGTTAATGAACATTACCCTGCGCACACAACTTTTTAAAGAGTGAGCAGGAACAACAGGATGAGGCGGCACCGGCTCAGGCCTGTACCGTGCTGCGAGTAACAAAAGACACGCTTTCTTCTTTCTAACTGCCTGGCTATTTTTCAATGAGATGGAAAGCCGCTGAGCGCGTGCCGCTTGAACAAGGCAAAGTCGGCCCATTTCCCGACACTCTAGTGCCAATGAAAAAAGTGATACTCTCCTCTAGTTCTTTATATTGCATTCTTTAACTCGTCATGGGAGCAGCACTACACATGCACTGGCAAGCCTTGCTTATGGCGATGCACGTTCCTTTTCCTCGGTGGTTTGATATTGCGCTGAGGCAGGAATCGCGCGCGGCACCACCACTCCCTCCGCCGTTACACAGGTAGCGCTGTCGCGCGAAAACAGCATAACACATTAACTATGCTTTAATAAAGAAAAAGATAGCTAAGAAAATTTCCTCTACATGTGCATATATATGAAGCAGAGCAAGAAGCGTCCTATCGGTAAATACACCGCTATTGACGTCCAACAAAAAATACACGCTTATAAGAAAAAGCCATAATAAAATATAATGTTATAACCTGAACTTCTATAACCACGCAACTGTATTTTTATCATTCAGAAATTTTGCACTGTATTGGAGTTGACTTATTGATTACGAGGCTTATTAAACGTTGCTACACGGGTGATCAGGCCCGTCGAAGGGGTGGGCTTTTGACCACCTGGAGATATTTACGTGCTGCCAAATAACGAACACACGGGCGTTTTCCCTTTTACTCTCCACTGTATCGGTCTAGGTAAAGGGTGCCCACATGTCATCGACTGTTATTAATTTGCCTATTATGCACGTTTACTACGTGGATAAATTTATGATAATAGGCACCATGTTTGTGAAGGGCAAATTTTATGCACGCAAGAACTATTGTATTTCTACCCGCGAAGGCAACAGATGCACTATTAGGAGCAATATCAAAGGTAACACCGGAACGCGTAAAAAACATCCTCAGACCCAGCTCTGAGTGATATGCAGCGGCCACCGTCGGAAACACAGTGGAAAGGGCGACGCTATTCTAACAACTGTTTCCATTCCAGCTGTGCGTCTCATTGGCTGTCGTACAATACCATGTTGTCTGCGAAATGACGTAAGCCGCTACTTCGTTGAAATGCCAGCGTCGTGGGAGTGCCAACAGTTTCTGAAACAGCGCCCTCCTTTCCCTTTGTATTTCAAAGCGCCAACTGCGTATCACTCAGAGTCTGCTTCGACGCTGTTTACCACGCGTTCCTGTGTTCCCTTTAATATTGCTCACAATAGTACATACAAATAACCAAAATATAATGCTTGACAGCAGCGAGGGGTGGCAGTACGTCCACACCAAAACACAGCAGAAGATGAGAGCGGAACAACGCAGCCAAAATATTAAACTGACAAGCACCTACATTCACCATCGTCAACGAGTCCCTATTGCACGGAAGCCGAAGAAAGAGCGGAGGAGCTTGTAGCTGACAATGTAAACCCACTCGAAGACGTTACGTCAGAAAGCAAACCGCTCAAACGGCAATAATGCAAGACTATCTACAAGGCAAGGCCGAAGAGTTGCATCTCAGGCGTTCAACGGAAACTTTTGACTGAGCCTTCACAACCAATCAGACGTGCTTAGAAGTCGCCAGACTAGTATCTCTACAGTCAACTTAGGCCAAAGTTTCAGCGTTTGTGCAAACTTCCGAGTGTCGCTGACGTTCGAAATAAATTGCGAATAACAATTCAGGGTTCTGCTGGAGAAAAAGCATATACTAGATTTTTTTTTGCAAATTCTCTTTTAAAATGTTTTAGTGCAGCAAATATGCAAATATAGAAACGGCGCAAAGATAGGAGGTCATTTTTAGCAGTATGAGACAAAGGCACCGAAATGTGCATCGCTTAGCTTTGTTCATGATGTTCCTTTCGCAGAAACATGAGCAGTCAGATAACTGAACATTGAACCTCGACGAAGCGATTCCACCTCATGTGTAGAATAAGGTGGTGTATACAACCCCGCCTCTGAGCTCGTCGAAGCTCATCTTGTTATTCAGTACGCCCGCACTGCAACAACCTCAACTGGTCAATCTCTCCTCCGGTGACTTCCAATCAACTTCCCTTTCTCTACAGAAGCCTCCCTTGCCATCCCGAGCAATATCCAAGATATTTTCCTCGTTCGGTCCATTCCCCGTAACAAGCACCCGACGAACAATCGAGCCCGCCAGGAGCACCATGCGCGGGCCTAAGGACCAAAGCGATAC
The DNA here is from genome assembly GCF_048455015.1 of Haemaphysalis longicornis. NCBI lineage: Eukaryota > Metazoa > Arthropoda > Arachnida > Ixodida > Ixodidae > Haemaphysalis > Haemaphysalis longicornis. The sequence continues at coordinate 66,735,034 of NW_027526445.1, forward strand.
CTAGTACATCCGGCAACCGTTTATGTTGACGCGGCTGGCGCGGTCGCCGTCATATACGTTCACAACAGTCCCCTCTTACCACCCGCACTTTTTACACCGCGACTTCTATTACCTTCCCTGCAATCCTAACATCCGATTCGAAGACGGTTATTCGAAATTTCGCCTGGGATCGCATTCTTCCCATGACTCAAACTCTTTCTTCAAAATCCAGCTGACTCCCCCACCGAGCTGATGTGGACCGAAGCCCACACTGGTGTGGGAGAAAATGAGGCAGCACACAGAGCCCCTCGAGAGCTCACCTTCCGAGAAGGTCTTAGCATTAATCCCTTCCATGGAGCCCTGTTAGCTCGAGATCGGCTCCCTTCCTTTCATATTATTACGTCTCATTACCGACTCTCCCACCGTCTCTGCCCGCTTCGGACGCCGCGCTCTCTCACGGGAAATAACACCTATGGCGCTTATTACAAACATACATCCTTCCTTGCCTCTCCCGCCAGCACCGCATGTACCCTGCTGGCTACTCTTCACCCCACTGCCCGCTTGTGGGGTTGTCTAAACCATGGGTCACCTCCGCTGGCAATGCCTCCCCAAGCCAATCCCCCATATTGATACGGTAAGCACTGGGCGAGGGCGTTGGAAAGCTCGGATTGGGCTGTGCAACAGGCCATCCTCGCTCGGGCTGCCAAAGTCACCGGGGACCTTCATTTGGTCACTACCCTTCCCCTGAATTAGCCCTTGCGGCAAAAACATAATTGTGTCTCTCTCTCTCTAGCGCATGTTCACAGAGCGGACCTTTGTTGACTCACGTCCCTCCAGCAAAACAGGAAAGTCGTTTTGCCACAAAAGCAACAAAACAAAGGAATTATTCAACAACTCCTAAAGATTGTGTTACACTTTCGTAATGTGGACAATGTTCAATAGTGGCCAGCTATAAAACCAAAGTTTTCAAGAAGGGCTTGGGTTCGGGCTAGTTGGTATGCCATAACGTCATCTTATGAGCACAAAAAACACTCAAACACACGGACACAGAAGACAAGTACAAGCTCTTGTACTTGTCTTCTCTGTCGGCGAATTTTATGTGCACTTAAGGTGTTCACAGGTTTCAGTTTGGTGGCTGTAGGTAAGCATTCATGCGATCTAAAAAAGAACTGTGGGATCCTCGAAAATACCCAGCCTTATTCCCAGCGGTCCCTCTGGTCGGCGTTCGCCAATCACAATGCGAGGTTCTCCGATGTCGTAAAGACGTCTCCAAAAAGTTACTGACGAGCACCCACTGCTTTGTCTTTCTGTCAAATGTATGTACAGCGGCGGTCTTTAGGCTGTGTATTATACGTCCACTACCCCTAAAAAATTTAGTTTTGTGCGTAATAATTTTCAGGCCGACGGTTCTACTCTGTTTGTCCAGTGTGGAAAGCATGCTTTGTAATTCGTCCCCTGAGCTGATTAGCCATCTGCAAATATGAGGCTACTGAGGTATTCTCCCTTAACCCTTAGTCCCATCTGCTCGGAATCTAATGTTCTGAATACTTCTTTGAAACATGCTTTGAATAACATTGGAGAGACTGTGTCTCCTTTACTGCTCTCCTTATGGAGGATGATGGTAGCTGTGGACCCATTGAAGTATCGTCTAGTATTCTTACATAATGCTCATGTACACAATGGTTTCGTAATACCTGAATGACTGGCGAGGTTTCTGCTGAGTCAAATGCTTTCTCATATACTATGAAGGCCATGTATAGACGTTCAGTACACTCACCGCACTTCTGTATCACCTGATTGATCCCGTGAATATGGTCCATTGTTGAATGGCCTTTATGGAACAGTTCATGTTCTTTAGGTTTAATGAAATCTATGGTGGAAGAAATTCTGTTAGCGGTTACCTTGGTAAGTATCTTGGTAAGTTAACCGTTGTTCATTAAGGATAACAGAGTAGATCCCAGGAGAAGGCAAGCGTTGCAGCGGGCGGCAGAAAGGTACATGGGCACATGAGGTTAAGTTTGCGGGGATACATTGGTCGCAGTTAGCACAGGACCGGAGTCATTGGAGAAAAATGGGAGAGACCTTTGCCCTGCAGTGGGGGTAGACAGGCTGTGATGATGATGATCACCCCTATAAAACACCAAACTAATAAGAAAAGGAGCAAGGACGCAAGGACGCCGCTAGCGTTGGTTGCTAGTAAGCACCACTTGATAAATTGTGGTTAGGAAGGGCCTGGGAATCGAACCCAAAACCTTTACGCCATGAGATCAGCAACCTAACCACTGCACTGCCCTAAATTAACGAGGGGAACGGGGCTACCAACGGCGGCAAACATGTGCACATCTTCAACCAATGTTGAAGAAAACTTTATGCTTCCTGCACCTGGAATCGAACCTGGGTCCCTAGCATCAAGAAGCGGGCGTCTAACAGCTTTGGATATCATTTTCTATTTTTAGTCTTTTTTCTCCCATGGGGTTATGTCAAATAAAGGGAACAGGTATACAAGAAGTACTTACTATATCGCCATTTAAAATAAAAGGTCAAACGGGTAATCCTGAAACCTAAGAACAAAATACTGACCATTCTCGCTAGTATGGGGGCAGCAATACACGCCAGTGCAAAAGAGGGTACCAATAAAGCTTCAAACTGTTTTTGTCTTTGTACCCTTTCAGCTTAAATATCATTCGAATTTGACTAAAGTGGAACTTGGCCATCGGCTCGGTGTTTCTGTCAAACATACGCGTTTATTATAAACTGTGTACAGACATTATAAAATACAAATCACATGCCACTTTCTCGCTGAAGCTACAGGATACCGCACATTATGGGGTGTTAATTTAAAGTATTTTTGGATTGTCAATGGAAGCGCATGCCCAAAGAATTAAGGGCTTCACAGTAGTCGAAACAATGCTAAATTATTTCCCCACCATCAAAAAGTCTACGGTTAACTACTCAAAAACCAGGGACGAAGGAAGACGAAGACAGCATGGCGCTTACTGGCAACTACTTCTTTATTGGAGACAATGGAGACAAGGCAGTTGGGAACTATGGTGTGGGCTGTAGAAATAGCAGGGGGGACCTACTAGTTGAGTTTGCAGAACGGAATAACCTACCCATAATGAATACCTTCTTCTGTAAACGGGAGAGTCGGAAGTGGACCTGGAGGAGCCCGAATGGGGAGCACAGAAATGAAATAGACTTCATATTATGCGATAACCCTGGCGTCGTGCAGGATGTGGAAGTGCTCGGAAGGGTAAGGTGTAGTGACCACCGTATGGTAAGATCTCGAATTAGGCTGGAGTTGAGGAGGGACCGCAACAAGCTAGTTCGAAAGAAGCCGATAAATGAGCAAACAGTAAGACGTAAAGTAGAAGAATTCAGGATCGCGCTGCAGACCCGATATTCCGCCCTTAACGAGGAAGCCGAGCCTTCGACACAGGAAGCCAGCGACAACCTTACACGCATTCTCACGGAGTGTGCAGTAGAAGTCGGGGGCACTATGGCTAGACAGGATACTGGTAAACTTTCACAGGAGACGAAAGATCTAATCAGGAAACGGCAAACCATGAAAATCTCCACAGCAGCTGACAGAATAGAACTAGCAGAGCTCTCGAAGTTAATCAATAAGCGCAAGACAGCTGACATACGGAAGTATAATATGGAGAGGATCGAATACGCTGTAAAGAATGGAGGTAGCCAGAAAGCAGTAAAGAGACCTCTTGGCGGGGGGAAAAATCAGATGTATGCCTTTAAGGATAAGCAAGGCAATGTCATCACAAATAGGGATAAAATAGTCGCAGTGGCCGAGGAGTTCTATAGGGATCTGTACAGTAGCCGGGACATACAGGATAATGCCGAACGAGACAGTAGTTCAGAGGAGATAGACATCCCACCAGTAACGACCGAAGAAGTAAGGAAGGCTTTGAAAGAAATGAAAGGGGGCAAAGCACCTAGTGAGGATCAGATAACAGCAGACCTCTTGAAGGGTGGCGGAGAAATTGTACTTGAAAAACTGGCAAACCTGTATACGCAATGCCTAATGACCGCAATGGTACCGGAATCTTGGAAGAACGCGAACATCATCCTAATCCATAAGAAAGGCGACATGAAGGACTTGAAAAACTACAGGCCGACCAGCTTACTGTCAGTCGTCTACAAGGTATTTACCAAGGTGATCGCTAACCGAATCTCTGCAACCTTAGATTTCAGTCAACCTAAAGAACAAGCAGGGTTCCGTAAAGGTTATTCAACAATGGACCATATTCACACGATCAATCAGATGATAGAGAAGTGCGCTGAGTATACTCAACCCCTATATATAGCCTTCATAGATTATGAGAAAGCATTTGACTCTGTCGAAACCCTAGCAGTCATTCAGGCATTACGGAACCAGGGGGTAGATGAACATTATGTAAGAATACTAGAGGATATCTATAATGGGACTACAGCTACCATCATCCTCCATAAGGAGAGCAGTAAAATACCTGTAAGGAAGGGTGTCAGACAAGGAGACACAATCTCTCCAATGTTATTCACAGCATGCTTACAAGAAGTATTCAGAACGTTGGATTGGGAACAGGTGGGAGTAAGGGTTAATGGAGAATACCTCAGTAACCTCAGATTTGCTGATGACGTTGCCTTGCTAAGTAACTCGGGGGACGAATTGCAAAGCATGCTTTCCGCACTGGGCGAACAGAGTAGAACCGTGGGCCTGAAAATTAATATGCAGAAAACTAAAGTAATGATCAATAACCTCGGGACAGCACAGCAGTTTGAGATAGATGGCGAGGCAGTGGAAGTGGTAAGCGAATATATATACTTAGGCCAAGTCGTGACCCCAGATCCCAACCATGAGGCAGAGATAATTAGAAGGATCAGAATGGGGTGGGGTGCATATGGCAGACATTATCAGATAATGAATAGCAGCCTACCATTGTCGTTGAAGAAGAAAGTGTATGACAGCTGCATCTTACCGGTACTCACCTACGGGGCAGAAACTTGGAGGCTCACTAAGAGGGTTCAACTTAAATTGAGAACGACTCAGCGGGCAATGGAGCGGAAAATGATAGGTGTAACATTAAGGGACAAGAAGAGAGCGGAGTGGGTCAGGGAGCAAACTGGTGTTAAAGACATATTAGTAGAAATTAAGAAGAAGAAATGGACTTGGGCAGGGCATGTAATGCGAAGGCAAGATAACCGCTGGTCATTAAGGGTAACAGAGGGGATCCCTAGAGAAGGCAAGCGCTGCAGGGGGCGGCAGAAAGTTAGATGGGCAGATGAGATCAAGAAGTTTGCGGGGATAAATTGGTCACAGTTGGCACAGGACCGAGGTAATTGGAGAATAATGGGAGAGGCCTTTGCCCTGCAGTGGGCGTAGACAGGCTGGTGATGATGATGATGATGATGACTTCTTTATTGAAAAACATACACATATACACCATCCGAAGTACACGTGGTCCGATTCCCTCCTAAATTATACACACCATTACGAGACATAACAGCGGCCGAGGCACATGCGGCAGAAATAGATAAAACACACGCCAAACATATAGTACCCAAAAACATGAAACAGGGCAACAACCTTACATAAACCAAAGCGTTAGTTCCGCAACGTGTGACACCAACGGGAGTATTCCTTGTCGGTCAAAGTGAGGGAGGAGGCGCTGACACATCGTTCGCCCCAACTTTTAATGTGGAATGATTTCATAACTTCTCTGGTGGTTTTATTCCGAAATTTTGATAAAACTGAAGCCTTGCAAAACATTGGTGTACATTCACACGCAAAACAGTGTTTGGCCAGGTTAGAGCCATCCTTCGACTTAAAATGAACTTCCATGCTCTTGTAGGCGTATATTCAAACATCGCCCAGTCTGGCCCACGTAGATATTGCCACAATTCAGCGGTAAAGAATAAACAACACACGTTGCACAACGAACAAAGGGGGGTTGGGCTCTACTCCGCAGTTTTGTTTTCTTTGGCATTTTTTACTATTTGATAAAAATCTATCTACTTTGCTACACACACTGTTAAATTTATTCGGAGCCGAGAAAACCACTCTGATATCATAACTATTGGCAACATTCTTTAACCCATGCGCCAGCTTATGCACGCAGGAAATGACCGCTTGTTTTGTATATGGTTTTTCGCTGTCCTTTTTCTGGGTCAACCAATTTTTCTGCACACACTTTATTAACTTGTGAACAACTTTCCGCACGACGGACTCTTGAAAACCAGCCTATTCAGTCTATCTAATTGAGTATGAAAATTGGTGGATACTATATCAGAACAAGATTTCGCAATGGCTGAGCAACTACAAGAAGCAGCAATTCCGATATTTACTACGTATGAGTGCCCAGAGTGGAAGTTTATTATAGCCTTTTTTGAGCGCGGGACGTACGCCCAGCAAACGTGCTTTTCTTCATGAAAAAGCCTTAAGTCTAAGAACTGTAGTTTATTCTCTTTTGGTAGCTGTACTGTAAAGTTCAGTCCACGACCATAGTGCTCAAAAAGAATCAGAACATCACGAACTCTGCATTTAATGTCTGCACAATTCTGCGCAGCATTTCCTTTGAGTTGGAAGCGCAGGAGTTTGCTTTTGACTTCGTTGCCATTTGCAGCGCGTGGTAATGCACTGCACACTGGCACACATGTGGAAGCCAAGGGACAGAACGATCGCGCCCAGCCGGTTAGGGGGACCGCTCATCGGCATGTTCGTAAAATAACGTTATGATCAACAGTCGGGTCCCCGAGAAGAGAGACGGGCCGCCAGCTCGGTTGTTTCTCTAGCTTTGCACCACTAGTGCAAGCTGCTCCAATTTTATTCTAGTTTGAATAAAATCTTCCCAGTTTTTATCTACACAGTTGAGCATTAAAAACACATTTTTTTCGTGCCCCTTTTCATTCAGGCGTAATTAATGATTTGCAACCATCTATTTCAAAATGTAATGTTTAATTTTGTAGTGTAGTTCTTTGCCGGCTTTATTTACACGCCTACTGTTCTGACTCAACGACAAACGCACCCGTGGGTTTTTGTCTCTGCCCCAGTTACTCAGTGGCCAATGCCAAAGTGCGTTAAAGTGAGCACTTAGCCAAATTGCGTGGGAGTGATCCACACCGCTGAACAAAAGCCAAAACGGTCGCGTAACGAGGTTTCCGGGGCCATTACTGATCCGTATCTGGTCAAAATTGATACCAAGTGTCGGCATGCTTCATAATGTTGCTGAAGCTTCAGAGAGTTGAACAGCCCAACTTTGAAAACGAAATTGTTATTCAGATATTTTGACAGAGGTAGAGCATTGCGTACCTCTTAATCTTTACGTGCCCCGTCACAAGCCATCACTGTCTTTGTAAAGGATGTTAGGTTTTGCTGTATCAAACATAAAGGTGTAATCATGAAATTGAAGGTGATTTGCGGGTCGTTTTTTACAATGATATTTTGAGTGGGGATGTTCAACTCTACCCCTTCCATGCACCATTGCATACGTTTCTAGTGTCGTGGGCTAGAACGTGTTTCTGTTAAAGAATGTTCACGGGTCCTTCAGTTCAGTTTAATCCACAAGACTTCCAGCGTTAATATAGTTACATTTACCAATGAGTTTCTTCTTATCCTAGGAACCCTTACCTCTTACTTCTTTTACTGCGCTTGTCCTAGGGCTTCTGCAGACCTTGTGCCTAACTTCACTACCTTCTAATTCGGTATGTGGAACATGCCTTATTTTCGCCAGATAAAATTGCCAATTGTTTCGAAGCAAATCTCTAAACTTTCGCACTGGGCCTCACTTACTGAAGTTGAGTTTTTTCCTTTTTTTTCTTTAAACCCCGGGGCTAATCTGCATTGCTCCTATCTTTGATTGCAGCAATTACATTTGCCTCATTGTTGTGTCTTTCATTATACAGTGAACCCTCGTTAGTTCAGACATTCAGGAAGTAAACAGAAGTGTACAAATTTTTCGAGTGTCAAATTCTCGACAGAACGACTAAAAACGCCCACTTGCAAATATTTTACGCGTACCTTAACGTTGTGAAGAAATCGGTGATGCTAGTTTGCCTTTGGCGGCTTCTTGCATGGACAAAAACGCGTTCACCCACTACACAGACTCATCACCCACCCACTCCCGTCGTGATTTATGGCGGTATATTAAGGTCAGCACACGTTATGCACGGCTTAACATAGCTATTCGGGATGTTCACAAGTTTGTGTCTGATCCAGAAAGCTTATGTGAACTTTTCGCGTGTCATTTTTTTCGACCAACTGGACGTCTTCTGACAGCAGCAGCAAACGTTGTTTCCAGTATCATGAGCCAGTGTTGCAAATTCCGAACGTTACCGACAATGATGTCCTGTCCGCTATTCTCATTCTTCCTCGAAAAAGTCAGCGGGCTGCCACAGCCTTCCCACTTCATCGTGAAAAGCGGTTGGGCTGTCTTTGCACCTCTGCTCTGCCACGTCATATGGGTGTCCCTTGTTGAGCAATATTGTCGAGCAGACTGCAAATTAGGCCCAATATTCTCTTTGCACAAGTGCGGAGTAGCAACTATCCCTGGAAACTATAGGCCAATATCCCTGTTTTTCTTTTCTAAAGTTTTCGAGAAAGTCATGCATCTTTACCTTCTAGCAGCAATGCGTCCATTAATCTAATCTAACCAACATGGCCTTCTGCCTGGAAGGTCAGCAGAATCGAGTGCTCTCTCGTCAACTGGTAGACACCGTTTATTTTCACTGTACACACACTTCAACATTGTTAAAAGCGACTTACTGCTTCGCCATTGGTCCGCATACGATCTATCCAGTGAGTTATGTCTTTGGTTCGGCAGTTATTTAAAAGGCAGGTCCAATGGTGTGTGCTAGGAAGGCGCCATCTCCCGGCGTTCAGCGATGACATCAGGGATACATCAAAGGTCGACCCTGGGCCTTCTGGTCTTTAGCATTTTTATTAATAACATCCACTCTGTTATAAGATACCGTTCGCTGTCTCAGTACGTCCATGACATAAAGCCCCATCGTGCGGTTTCTTCTACGGAAGACTGCGTCCTCCTCCAAATTACATCTACGCAGTCTCGGTATGGTGCTATTGCAACCATTTATATCATAATATCCCCAAAACTACAGTGACAACATATATTCGTACCACTTCCCCTTTCAATTTTCCGCATTCCCTTCTTGGTGTACCTGTAAAGCGCCGTACGGTAGTGCGTGATTTGGGTATATTTATGAACGTAACACCACGTTAAACTCACATGTGAACAACCTGACCAACACCTATCTCCGAACGCTTGGGGTGATTTCGCGGGCTAGAAGTGAATTCACCCACATACCATGCTTTGTCTCCTTCTGCCGCGCCTTAATTTTACCGGAGCTCAACTTTGCCAGTGCTATTTGGAATTGTTTAAGGCCATTGTCGTCTCTTCATCTAGATAGGATTCAGAATATCTTCACTAGAACCGCATTTTACGTTACTCAACCGTGAGCCATTATGTGCATGGTGGGCTTCTGAAGCTCCTGATTGTTTATGTTGTATGTATTAGGCGTTCCAGGCTTGATCTGTTTTTTTTTCACTTCATTCATCACAAGTTTGACTGCCGTTGCTTCGTAAGATATGTTCACCTGCGAGTGCCAAACAGACAACTGCGGCCGCATGGCTGCTTTCCATCTAACTAATCCAACATGCCTACAACAGTTTGTTTTTATCTTCCATTGACATTTTTTTGCAATGACCATTTTTTTTTAAATCCACATTTTTTTATGGACATGTTGTTGAGGGGCACACATGCCCTTCTACCTGTATTCCTGTGTTTATGCGTCTAAAGCACCACCTTGCTTACGATTGTATTGATTAGGGCGTCCTATTGGCACTCCCGCCGAGCTGTTGTTGTTCAGAAATTGTTTTGGCTTCTTTGATCACTCTCCTGTATATATAAAACTACACATTTATTTTTGCCCCTTTTTGATTTGTTTCCCTTCCTACATGTTGTCTTTTCTATGCCTTATATTGATGTGCAGTGCTTCGCCCGAAAAGGCCCTTTTGCTGTTGGTGAGCCCTTCAGATAAATAAACGAGCAAACAAATAAATAAATAACTAAATGTATAAATAAATAAATAGGCTGAAAGAACACACTTGAGGCGTGATACAGTAAGTGCAGAGCAAGGGTATCGCTTGAAGCATAATAGCGAAATTGGTGAAGAGCAACGACAGCAACCGCAATTTTTTGCCGTATGACGCGACCCATGGGGGGTAGGACACTACAGGAGTGCTACGCAGTGGAGGCCTCATTTGTTACACCAATGGCATCGTTGATGATTGCATCATTGCTTATCTCGCCGGCGACCCCAACGCCGTCGGGAATGGAAGCGTTGACAGCAAATCCAACATCGGTGTGGAGGAGAAAACGAATGTCTTACCACCGTACGGCTATTCTCGCACTGTAGCTATTTACTGGCTGCTCGCCTCCTCTACACAAAAAGGGTATAGACACCGTAAGCGAAAAAGTCGCGTAGAGGCGCCCGTTTCAGGAAGGCGTCTACGGAAGGTAATAGGTGCATGCGTAATTTTGCGACATAATAAAGAAGATATACGGCCATAGGGCAGTTCACATTTTGTAGCGAAAGCTACAATGGCCGTATTCTTGTGCGCTTTGAAGGTGGTAGAAACAAACTACTGATTATTCATTGGGAACCAGACACTGCATGAGGGCAGGCATCAAATAAAAGAGGTGTTAGTTTTTATACGCTGCCCGCACCATAAACACGTCGGCATGACCTTTGCCACAGTTCTTTTTGTTTAGTTTAACTAAGAGTGGAGAATAGATGGAGCTGAACATATCGTAGCGCTGATAGAGCTGTCTTATATACCTGTTCCTGTTTCCCCTTGTGTTTTGAAACATTTGTGACAAGTACGAATGAAAATATAGAGGACACGATATTTTATCGCATAGAAAAGCGGTGATCCATAATCCGCTGGCAATATCAATTTGACGAATGGGAACATAAATTACATATCTATTAGCAAATGTCGAGCAGCATGTGGTTCTTATAATATGAAAGCGGGTAAGTATTTTTAATTTTGGTAATTCGGGTTCGGGATAGTTTATGGTCAATAAAAACTTCTGATAAACAGCCCTAAGGGACGCGACCCTTCAAGTGGTGGTTGTTATAGACGTCGACATAGAAACATTGTCTAGGGCTTGCAAAACCGCAGGTTCGTGGCTTGAAATTGTTCCACCTTATACCGATTACAATGTCAGCAGCTACGGAGTTGCACTACCACATAAGTAAATGAATTGAAAAACATTTACACAAAGACACATATGTGAGAAAATCACGGGATGATTCGGTGACCAACTAAACGGTTCCAGTTCCCACTCTCGGAGAGAAAAAGAAAAAAAAAGCCTACAACAGTGAAATGATAAGAAATTCAAGCCAAACTACTTACATCACCGAAACACCAAAATTTGCATGCTACAAACACCTACACAACGCTTACATCGGGGTATGGAAATCACAAACAATACAGGCGAAAAAAGAATAACAAACTGGTGCAGTAAAAAATGCTGCATTATTAGGCACAATCGCGCACAAACATTACGCTATAAATATCAATGAAGCATACTTTTGAATGTTGGTTGCTTTCCACTGCTCATCAATACAACCAAAGTTTCGAGACAGTTGTTTGCAGAAAGTGGTCGCCGTAATTTGTTTTAGTGGAAAAGAAAGTCCAATAATCAGGTATTCTCGTAATGTGGGAGCTCTCTTCAGCGGTTAGGGTGGACGTAGTACAAATAGTAAATGTTTGCGCTATTCTTCAGGCAACCACGCTTTCCATTAACAATAATTATAGTTATTGTTTGTGCTGACTAAACCTAACGATTTCTACAAAGATTTAATTGGCTTGCCTGCTGCAACGTTTGGTATAAATCAATCAACCTCATTTCGCACTGTAGATATTTTAAGAATATTTCTACAGTTGTTGGGCCATAAACAAGAAAGCAATGGTTTACTTATGACACGTACAGCCAATTTTAAATAAGCACATTTGTTTTCGTCTGACCTTGGTCAATATTTGTGTAAAAAAATCCGGTTACTCTCCACAGTTTATTGACAGCTTGGTAGGCCTTCAATGCCCAAAGGATGTGTGCGGTTTAAACTACTCCCAAGGTTTTAAAGCTTCCCACAACCTCTACCGGACATACATTCAACACTAACTATTGGTTTTTATGGACATGTTTACCGTTTACACGAAAAATAACTGCCTCATGTTTTTTAGGGTGATTCCCGAACCCATGGCAGCACGCCCATACAGCTAATTGGCAAAGGACCTAATTACCGCTTGGAGTTGCCATTCGCTAACCTCTTCTGCAATAAGTAAACTTGTGCCGTCTGCGTAAACTACGAATTTCACTGATGTGTCTGTCTGTTCAGTGTCATGAATACAAATATTAAAATAGAGCGGTCCTAAAATACTACCCTTGGGAACACCAGAACATGTTTTCTGAATATTTTACGTACAGTTGTATTGTCACAAATTGGGAATGATGACTACAATAATATATATTATAATAATATTACCGCATAATTCTAGTTCATGTGCAAGAACATTACGATCAAGAGGTACCTTCAAACGGAAACAGTCTCCTTTTTGTACACCAAGCGTAAGCACCAAAACGCCGAAACAAATATAAACAAACATCAACTCATATTTGTAATCTAGCTAAATCACATTCTACTTTCATACATATTACTACAAGCAAGCCTCTTGAATGAGAAGTTTATATCATAACTTTTCTCTTTTCGTTCTCCATTCACGTCCATCAACGTATTAGCGCGGATTCCTCTTGCTCGTAAAGCCTACAGTATCCCATTGATTTTTATCTAATAATCTCTGTGCAAATATACACTCAAAAACCGTTACATGCTCATTAAAAGACTTTAAAACAAGATGAGAACAGGATGTCGCGAACTAAAAATTAGGTGCAACGCTAAATAATTTGACAAGATCGTCATTTCCAACACATAAAAGGAAAATGGCGGCTACTGTAGCCTACGAACTGCGCCAGCTAAGTCAGTGCCTATGTAGCTTACCGAGTATAAGTCAGTAATTGTTTATTCCCTAAACAGGATGACAAAATCGGCCTACCGAACTGATATTATTTCTAGAGAATGGTATATACCGTAGCAAGCGCTGTCTGCCGGGCGGGTTGCAGTGTTGGTGACCGTCGCGCCTCCTGTGCGAAGGACTAGTGCTGCTTGGTACAAGCTTAACTTGCTTATTTATAACGTACGTGTACATCACACACCGCGACCCGCCTTACGGGCGTTTTTTCTGCTAGCCGTTTTGTGGTTTCCAACGTAAGGAAGTCTCCATAAACAATGTTCTCCCATTGAAAATTGGAGCAACATCTTAAAAAGGGGGCACACCTTGGGCGTACTTAAACATTCTTAACCCTCAATAAACACACACGCTGTAAAATAAAGAGACAAAAGCGCGCCAGGAGCGCAGCCAGTGGGAGCTCGTGTCACCACCGCGGCTCACGCGGCAGTCGTTTCTTTGGCATCCTTGATAGCAGGACGCCTCGTCTTCTCGTTCCCTTTCGCCACATGAATAGCTGGTGCCCAAACCTGCATCCGTCCGGTACCGCCGGCTCAGACCATGGAATCGCTGCGTCGCCGCCGGGAAGTTCCCCGCACCACCGTCACGAAGAAGATGGCGGCCCACGCAGCTAAGGAACGCCGCGTCACCGACTCGCGACTTACAGACGCATTTGGACATCATTCTTGAAAAACAGCGAGCCTTGCACTACCTGGACAGCCACATTCAGTCTAGTCTCTCGGAAGCGGAATTTGACGTCGACGTTTCGACGCGATTGACTACGACCAGTGCATCTGCGCCCTTCGCACGCGAGTGCGCTCCGTCACGAGCCCGGCTCTTTCTGCGGTTGTCGCAGCAGCCGAGTCCGGTGAGCCCCCCGGTAGTGCGTTTTCGCAACCTCGAACGGGCATCCCTCAGGCAACCCAGGGAACCCGCTTCGCTACACTCCCGAAGGTCCAAATACCGACGTTCTCGGGCGACCGGCATGACTGGCACGGATTCTGGTACCAATACAGTTCCAGCATCCACTGGAACACAACATTGCCTCGAGAAGTTCAAGAACCTGCTCTTGCACTTGACCGGTCCCGCCAAAGAAGCGATAAATGGCATGGCCTTCCGACGACGACTGCGACTTTGCCATCAAGATTATCACCAACTGCTCTTGGGCGGAAAAATCTCCTTGTGAATGACCACATGGACAAATTGCTCGCCCTAGAGCCGCTGCAGAGTTCGGCCGACACCGACAAATTGCGGGTCCTCTACGACACAGTCACTTGTCACATTATCCCTTTGGAGGGCCTGGGGAACTCCCTGGACCAGTACTCCGTGGTGCTTCACCGCGTTCTGCTACAGAGCTTTCCACATGACCAGCGCATCCTGTACCGGCAAAGGCAGAAGCAGGCGCAGCAAGACGCATCCGAGGTCTCGCCGTCCCCTTCCGCCTGGTTCAAGGAAATCGAAGTGATCCTGTACTTCCTCCGCATCCAGGTGCAAATTCGTTCGGTTCCATCCACGCGCCGCGGCAATGGGAGGCAGCATTCATCGCCCCCGCGCATCGATCTTCCAACGGTGATCACTCTCGGCGCCAAATGTCCATCTGTAGGGCGGTCCAAGTGTTATCTTTGCATCACTCAGGAGCACGTCATCACCTAATGCACAGCGTAAATCACCCCTGTGATGAAGTGAAAACGTTTGCAGGCAGACAAGTGCTGTTTCAGTGTGGCATATTTAACTATCTCGCGCGACACTGCAGAACATCCAAACGTCTCGTATGCGGCCACTGTTCCCACCGGCACCTCACGTCGCATTGCGACATCCAGCTCCATGTAGGGAGATTCGAGCCTGGTAGCAGAAGACGAGATCACAGTCGCAGCAATAGGGTGACACTAGAGGCACCCAACACAGTGACGCCCGCTTCGACCAGTGCTGCAGGACCCACGTGAGTAATTCAACACACCGGCCGCGCATGGGGCCTAGGCACAAGCCGCCAGCTGCTCGTTCGCTTTTTGTTGGATACTGGCTCTCAGGGGACCTTCATCTGACGCGATCTGTCCTGAACACTTGCTTTTCTCGTCACTGGAGCCGAGCGTATAATGCTTGCCCCGTTTTGAGACACTCTCCCGAGAGCACCTTTCACGTGCTACAGCCTTTTTTGGCGCTTAAAAGCCAGCATGATCATCAGCACATAAAATGGAGGCCCTCGAAGTTCCCAGCATCTGCAACGTTGCATGTCCGCCCGCCAGTTAAGACATCGTTCATGCAATGCCCGCTAAGTGTCAAGTTGCTGCTTATATACGACTTGCACCCGCGTTTCAGGAGCATCAAGTTAGCGCGCTGATCGGGTCGGACGCCAATAGGAACGTGCCAACAGGAAACGTTTCCAGAATTTCCCCCACTCGGATGGCTGTGGAGACAGAGCTGGGCTGGGCTGTTCAACATGCTCAGTTCGACAATCCAACACCTTCGACCGCTACTTCGAGTGCTCTGTTTTTTTCTCTCGGAGAATCGCCCCCAGAAAACGCTGCCACAGACGTTCATCGATCGTTCATGCGCCTGCTGGAAGCCGTCGGAAATTAGGGCACTACCGCAAACCTCATATTACACGACCCTGCCGTCAACCCGTTCAAACTTGAGGATCGCAAAGTAAACAACCGCGATCAAGTGCCCCTTCCCAATAAAGAGCCAGGACGTGACGTCTCCAATCTTTCATGATTGCGAGACCATTCTAAGTCTGCTTTCAGTCTGCTACAAATGCAGTTGAAACGCTCAAACAACAGCTTCTCGCTGAGCACGGAGCAGGTCACCACCTTTGTAACGGAAAAGCTTGGGAGGGATAGCGGTGGCGTACTCGCTCAACCCAGCGCATTTATGGCTAGGAAGAGGCAACACGTGCCTGCAAGAGAAATACAATCTTCTAGAACCCTGGTTGACTGCAGCGAGCTGCGTATACGAGCACGGTATAAAGAAGCCGTCACTGCAAGTCGTCTTTGCCACCGGTGAAAATAGTAGTACCTTCTTTTACTTCGATTTGCTTACGAGGCGTCTGCACAGCTTCCACCTAAGCTAAAAGTTTGACGCCCTGTAAACCATGCTTCAGAAAAACCATGCCCTTGGGGGTTTTACAAAAGGGAGGAGCTAGCTGAGGAAGGGAGGGCACACTGCAACATCTTTAGCTTACGGTATGTTCAACGCCGCCATGGCACCGGTCGCTTAAATTATTGAAGCTCATATTGCTGGCCCAATGTGTCGACCCTTCCACCGACGCAATACGCACGCCTTTACATAAGCTGAGCTAAAGTGCCGTCGTACGCGTTTCACAAATAAACACCCCGTTCCTCGCTCCCTTCGGAGAGCTACTACGCCGTGCGCGAATGTCAGGACTGCACGCCTAAAATGTAGACAAAATGCTCTGGCGGGATCGAAAATATATGGAATACACAGGAGAAAGGGCTGGCACAGAATAACTACTATAATTTGTTAGCTCTGCTGCGCGGAGGCACGGCATCGTTTCGGAGCTTATCGCGTAGGTGACCCTAGGTAAACGCACCCACCTGCATGTAGGCTGGCTTGACGGATTATCTTGCCCACATACCACCACGCATGCCGGTGGGTACGTATACCTGAAGTTATCCACGCGGCTTTACGTTGACTCCCCCACTTCTCGTACACTTTCAATAGCTAATTGGTCATCCATCGCAAGAATGGGTGCTTGTTGGCAATCGCGGCTTTTTGTGTAACATGGTCCGCTCCATCGCTACTCATTCTCGCCGGATTGTCTTCAGTTTCACGGATAAAAAGCAGGTGCATCTCTTTTGCCGCCGTCACTTACTGACAAGCATTACTGCTCACACCAACACAGCTCGCCGTCGCCTTTGAGCCTCGGTAGTACTAATGACGGATCAATCGCGGTCGTTTCTTATTTGTCACCGGCACTCACTCTAAAGCTTTGCTTCACCCTCCATACCGTGACGAGTCAATCTCATTTTCTAACCAGACTGACATGGAGCTGTGCGCTCCCTCTGCCGCTTTGCCTCACAGGGAGGAGGACCCCACAAAGCAATTATGTTCCGCCTCACGAAGCTGACGGGGCACAATACCTATTGTAACGCCACAGAAGAAACGTGTGACACTGCAGGCATACGGAGACGCGGAAACAGCTGCCGCATTCCTTTGCTTCACCGCAAGTTGCCGTCACGCAGACCGGCATCAGCGAGTGGGTTTGCTATTCTCTGATTCCTGCCATGTTTCGTGACTGTTATCAGCGTAAAATTTATACTCTAACGTAAGGAATATAGACAAATGTATATAAATTTTGAGATCGCAAGTTGCACAACAAAACGTTAGTTAGTACTAGAGTGGGACGACGGGCTAGTAGGTTGCAAATGAAGGCAAAAAAACGAACAAAGAAACGGCACAGACGACGAGTAAACGACAAACACGGGTGTTGACTAACAACCTAATACATTTTCTTGCGCGAAGACAATATAAAAAATCCAGATAAAACACTAAAACAAGATACAGTTAAGATTGTAGAAATACTATTTCCTTGGGCAACAAGTTTACAGATGGTTTGCTGGCGCATGCGAACGCTAGCTTGTGCATCACAGAAGCGTCAAAGATCTCGCATGCCCTCTGGTCACCATAGCGCTTAAGAACACGAGAAGACTCAAACAAGGGTTTGCATGAGGGCTCGTTCGCGCATGACGCAACATGTGTGGCAAGGTTACTAGAGGTAGCAGAACTGGAAAATCGGTAAAAGGAAGCTTGAGGTATGGTATGTTGCCTAGGGGTATGGTGGTCTGCGTCAAGATTAATCGCGGGAAAAAGAGGGCAATAATCTTGGAATAGGGGCATGAAGCTTGTAAAGAATTCGCGTGCAGGTAGAAAACGTGCAGTACAGCTCGGTTGACAAATGATGCGGACTTTTGCTCTGGGAAAGTGTGCGCGCTAAATGCGGATAATACTCTAGACGGCACGTTAACCAAGGTAGAAGTAAGCGAAAAGCCAACCATTACCTGTCCTCGATTTTCAAAGAACGAGCGGGCCTGGTAATACAGATTCGGAGGAACAACAATACTGTTTTTGGTTCACGAGTTGCACTGTAGTCTCGACTTGATGGTGTTGGAAGGCTTCCAAAGAAAAAAAAAAGCGTTGGACACTTTCGAGAAACATTTATCTAAATATGACAGCCGTAACGGAAAGATTTCTCTATCAGCAATACGATGGCGTGACAGACTGATGTCAAGGCGAAGACAATAGTCACTGCGAGGTGTGCCCAAGGCCGCTATGAAGCTCGTCTGGCCTAAACGTAGGATAATGCACACAAGCATTACAGAGAAAACGGCACAAATCAGCTAGAAAGGAGACAAGACGTGAGCACCGCATTTCCGTCCAGATGTTTCATAACCGACGGAAGAACGTGAACAAGGCTTTTTAGTAGCAGCAGACGCACCTGGCGAAATTTGGGCCCTTCCGGTGGTTGTTGCGACAGCGAAGAGACCGACACCCGCGTTACCAGATCGAACACCCCCTCCTGGTTCTCTTCTTTCTTTATTGCGTGCTCACGTGCATACCCCGCTGTCCGCTCTCTTCGTCCTCTTCTCTAGTTGCGGCCGCGAGGCGCATGGCGCTTCCCGCCACTGCTTCCCGCGGGAAACTCAACATCCTCCCGGGCCCGCGGAGTGGTCGCCCGCCTCCAAGAGGTATAACCGCTGAGCAGCCCGCGGTACTTGTTGGCCGTTTGGGAAGGTGACTTTAAAGTATCTGTCGATGGCGTCCCTTCCAGTAAACGCCTCAACCACTCTGCCGAGCTTCCATTGCAGCGCCGGCACGTTGTCGTCCTTGAGGATCACCAAGTCGCCAACACGTGGTCGGAATGATAACGACGGCGGGTAGTGATTAGCGGAGCGTAGAAGAAGCAAATATTCTTCCTTCCAACGCTTCCATGGTCGGCGCCGAAGCTCATCTCTGTACTTCACCCTTCGTCGCAAGTCATGCGCGGCGGAGCTCGGCAAACAGTCGGCAGTTCGTGGTGGTAGTCCCACAGTGTGCTTGCCTGTTAGGAGTTAGACTACTGACCACCGCTTCCTCCTGCTTCATCTTGGGGGGCGGCGCAACCGGAGCCGGCTTCACGTCCGCACCCCGAGTCTTGGTGACGAGGCTTGGTGCGCAGTTCCGTCTCGTGAACGGATCGTCCGCCTTCTCCTTGTTAAGCTTCGCGTCTTCCAGGATCGCACGCTCAATCTCCACGATGTTCTTCAGACGGTTCCGTTCGTTGATGTAGCTCATGGCGCTGATTGTGCTTGTGCGCGGCTTGTCCAGCTCCCTTGCACGTTCCTCGAGCTGCTCCAGTTCTCCCGCCAACCTCTGTGCTTCTTCCTGGACTCCCTTCAGCATCGTAATCTCCTTCTGCTTCATGAGCTGCGTCTTCCACACCGCATAGTTGCTTGGATTTCGCTTAAAACGCTGCTTCTCGCTCACGATGGTCTCGACGTCTGACTCCTTGTACTGGTAGTTGAGTGCGCCCTGAACGTCCTTCAGCTTCCTCGCCACCTCTTTCGTTGTCTGAAACGCGACCCCTGCGAGGTTCATCCCTTCTGTCCACTTGTAAAAGTCTGAGTCGGTGAAGTCTTGGTTGGACACAACTCGAGCTCGGAAGACCCTCTCCTGCTTGCCATGCTTCAGCCTCAGGCCCTTGTTGGTTCGGGACCGTCCCAGGGTGTACACTTTGGCCTTGCTGACTTCTTGGATCTTGCTGACTTCTTCCTTCGTGGCGACAATTTGTGGCTTGGCCTCCTCCTCATCTTCCAATGATGAGGACGAAGATGAGGACGAATGGCGCCGTTCTGACGCGTCGCCACCAGCCTTGTTGTCCTCTTCGTCATCTCGGTCGGAAGTGCCATAATCTTCGTCATCCGAATAAATGTCTCTGGCTTTGAGCTTCCTAGCCGTCTGGGCCTGGGAATCCTCCCCTTCCAGCGACTTGCGCTTCTCCTTTTCCTCTTCCTCCTTCTGCAGCTGCCCTGGCTGATGTTCAAACCGCTGAAGCTGCCTTTTCAGCCTGCATTCGGCTACACTTCGGTTCGTGGATGACGTGAGCCCAGGTGTCTTAATCATGAGCGGTACTACGTAGCGACCTTCGCTCTTGTGTACTGCGCTACTAAACTGTAGGAGCGCCGGGTGCTTGTTGACGTCGTGCTCCTCACCTGCATCGCGTATACCGATGGCGTCCAACCGCCACATCTCCGACGGGTCTCCCGGTCGGAACTCCATGCGCCAATCGTCAGTACAAGCCAGGAATAATGTAGTTGCACTGGTGGTACGTGGTGTCAGATGATGGCAGACGTCAGTGTAGGTTCCTTGAACGACCCAACCGAATATTGTCTCCACGGCGCACAGGGTGTCGGTGAAGCGCTCGACACGTCCGGTTACAACCCTCCAGTAATTGTCAGAGCCGATCAACACGCTTATCGCGGAGTCCTGAGGTTTATCGTCTTGGGGATCGTCGGCTAAGGGTAAATTCCGGTCACGCAGCATTGCAATAACGGTGCTCCCTATGGCCGGGCCCCTCACTGTACAGACCTCTGGCACTTCCAGAGCTTGGAGGGTCAGCTCATTTGATTCAAAGCGGCCACAGAGAGTTATGTTCACCCTTCGGCATTTGTAGCGTGGGCGGTTGCACTTGCCGAATGTGAACACTGCCAGATCCTCAGTTCCAGTGCTGGGTAGAGACAGTTGCTGCGACACGTCTTGACGGACGAAGGACCGTTGGCTTCCGGTATTAATCAGTATCCGTACCGGCACGCGGTCGCGGTTTCCGGACGCCCACACCGTGGCGGTTTGGAGCAATACGGGTGACGAGGACGTGCTGCTTGCAGGAGCTGTTGTCACCTGCCTTCCTCGTTGTGTTTCCTCCTCTCGGTTTTCAGCTCCGTTAGGAGTAGGTGGTCGTGGAGTGCCCTTTGCTGCTCTTCCCCAAATGCCGAACAGTGTAGAAATATGGCGTCCTGAGCAGTGGTCGCACCTGAGCCCTGCTGCGGCTCGGCAATCACGGGCAGTGTGGCCCCTTTTCCCACACTTGAAACAGCAATGCTTCCTGGACAGCCGTCGGCGCTTTTCCTCCGCTGACAGTGTGGCCTGGCACCTACGTGTCGCGTGTCCTTGAACGTCGCAGAGGGAGCACTTTGTCTGCGAAGCCATGGACGGATCGGCACCTGGCGATGCGGACCGTGCTGCCAGTGCTAGGGCGGATGGTATTCGAGGCGGTGTCACGTTGCGGTTAGCTGGCAACCTGCTTGAAGTGGGTTTCTCGCGTGACACTCGACTCTCCTCTCTGCTTTCAACCTCCACTTGCAGGAACTTCAGGATGGCCTTGACATGCTGTTCTCGTGATTCCGCTGCAGCGTCCGCTCCGGCCATGTCGGTCTTCATGCGCTTGCGGTACAGGATTGCCAGATCCTCTGGCAATGAGCGCATCAGCACCCGGTGTAGAACAACCGCGTACTCTGCAGACGGCATGCCAAGGCTATCCAAACAGCCGGTCCGGAATTGGATCTGCTCATAGAGGTCTCGCAGACGTGAAACTTGAGACGATGACTCGATTGGCTCAATGGAAAGCAGGCTATCTATGTGGTTATCGATGAGGACATCCTTTCGGACATAGCGTTCAGTGAGCACCTTGACGGCAATCTTATAATTTGCGTCAGTCAGGCGTATACCTTCGACTGCTCGCTTTGCCGCGCCGGCCAGGTAAGACCTCAAATACTGGAACTTTTCAATGTCGGCGAGATCGGGGTGAGCGTGTATGGTGGCCTCATAGTGTTCCCAAAAGCACTGCCATTCACGGGTCTCACCGGCAAAGACGGGTATTTGAAGCTTTGGCAAGTTCACGCGCAGACCCTGTGCTCGTGGTCTACCGTGAGCGGCGGTATTTTCGCTGATGAGCTCGGTGTGAGCAGCTCCGATAGCGTTGCTGGACTCGTTGCTAGTCCCCGCAAGCCTCTGTAGCTGGCCTTCACTGACACGAGCACCAGCCGTAGCGCGCGCGTTCATGGCGAAACGAAGCCTGCTCATCGCGTTGACGATCTGCTCACGGTAATCTATAGCACCCGCGACTTCTTCATCAAACGCCTCACCGTCAAGGGAGTCGGCGATCTGGCTGTCCATCTCAGCGAGCGCGGACTCTTTAGAGCGAAGCCCGTCGATAATTTCCTGGAGGTCGCCCAATGACGGTTGAGTGTCCTCCCGCAGGATATCGCTGGCCACGGTCAGAAGTCGGGTGGTAGAACCACGAAGGATGCCTCGCTGCCTGCGCAGCTTCTCCATGCTCGGTAACGTATCGGTGCGATGGATGCCGGCCGTCTCCCGGGTTTTACGGCACCAGAAATGTTGCGACAGCGAAGAGACCGACACCCGCGTTACCAGATCGAACACCCCCTCCTGGTTCTCTTCTTTCTTTATTGCGTGCTCACGCGCATACCCCGTGGTCCGCTCTCTTCGTCCTCTTCTCTATTTGCGGCCGCGAGGCGCATGGCGCTTTCCGCCACTGCTTCCCGCGGGAAACTCAACAGTGGTCACTGCAACCAGCACCCAGAGGAAGAACATTTAAATGATGGCAACGAATAAAATCGGTTTTAAGCTCACCCTTTTAGTCAGCAGCGTCACCTTTTTCTATAGAGCGAGTGAAAGGGACGTACAAGAAGCCCCGCCGCTATAGAAAAGCAAACTCAAGAGGAGGAACTGACAATCATAGTGAAATACCATTTTCTGGTTCCCTGGAAGACGATTTTTATACTTTATTCACTGGAAGAGATATACGTCCTTGCAGTTGATAATAGAAGTTAAGTTGTAGCGTGTATACCAGCGTTCAGTGTTTCCTTAATCGCATATAAAATATTTACTAAACAGTTACTATAGGCTCAAACACGCGTCTTGCTGACTTTAATTGTTTAAACTCGTGTTGAACAAAGTAACCCCCATAAAAAGTCTGCCAGTACAGATGTGGAGTTATTTCCATTATACGAAGACGTCGCTGTAGTTACGATGCGGAGATGTTGCAATAAATCATAGGAATGGTTTCCAGTTGGTTTTCAATCCAACAAATTTAAAAGGTGAACGTATGTACTTGCGAACCGCCACTGAAGTGCCGAAACCATATTAAATCAAATACTCATATACTGTTGTGTTGTTGCAATAGGACAAATTTGAAAAACACAACATTTTATGAAACGTTGTAACTCGTGTTTTTACGCCAAAATAATGGATATTTCCTTCCATGATAAGCACATTTTGTAAACCTACCCGTTAACTATTTCGTTTAAACAAATCTAAAATTTAAGAATGTAGAAAACAGAATGTAAAGAACTGAGAAACCAAAATCGAGCTTGCCCATTAAGTCCAGGTTTTATGTTTCTAGTTTTAGCGATTTTGATTAACTTTTCTGCTCCTGTCCATCATTCCTTCCCTTATTTTTTAATCATGTCACTCTATCACCGGTTCAGTCGGTATTTGTGTGTGTCGGCTCATCACCAGTTGAAAGAGTTTCCGAAAGTCAGTTTCACAGCATAACCCAAATATTTTGTGTTGCTGCATTCTATATTCCACGGGCAGGCTTAAATAGTGGTAATATTGCAAAAAAAGACGTTAAGATCTATTCATCTTCCGAGCGCAAGAAATAACGAGGCAAAGGTAAGGAACAACCTGTAGAAGTGCTGTGAAGATTAATTTTACCAACTAGCCCTGTTTACCACGCTACTTCAGTTACATTCACATCAGCGTAAATGCGGCCGTACAGCTACAAAAGAAAGAAATTGGCGGTGAGCTCGAACACAGGCTTTCGCTACGAAGCGCGCCTCCTTGACATCGGCTTAGGGTTTCTCGCATATGTCGTCTGCTTCACTCAGGCTCGCTTTCCTTGCAGTTTCCTTGCGCTCGGTCAACGTCTGATGCTTTTACGCACCATAACTTGCGTGTGCATAACTTGTTACCATACAATAGGGCTAACATCGCATACGCTAGCTCAAGGTGAGAATTAAAGTATGGTTTTGGATACCACTACGAAAGAAACACTATCGGCGTCACCCCATTCCTCGCTGTCCCGGTCTTTTGCGGAGCGCGAATAGTCGGATCTAGGCGTTAGCTTCTGTATTAAGCAATAGTCAGCTTCTCGTAAGCGAGAACAGAGACAATAAAAGACAAAACAAAAAATTCCAGTCTTTAAGGGCTGCCGGCTTTGGCAGAAGGCATTACTATTCCCGGTAATCATATGGAGGGTAAAACAGTTTTCGAACCTCGCCGAATGCTGGAAAGTATTGTGTCACGCCACATTACGTTGTCATTGCATGACAGTATGCCAACATGCACTATGGGCTCCAAAAACTGTAGGTTGAGTTCCAAATAGCCCACGGTGTTTATGGGCCCGTCCTGCTTTTATATCAGGCTTATAACCAGCATAAAGGTTTATTCAGCCAAACGAGCCACGTCTACGGTAAAGATGCAGTAACACTATGCTTTTGCAGGCCTGGGGTGATATTTTGGTACATTTCGGATAACCATATCTTCCCAATATTTGGATATACGTTATACTGAACTCAAGAAAAGGATAGAAGCAGGCGAAAACTTTATTCAGTGAAATCTAGCGGGTTAGTGAACCGGGATTGCACTGCTGGACAAGAGTAAGAGTAATTTTTCTCAATTCACAGAACGCCATCCCGAGTAGAATACAATTATTGTAATACATGCACGTATACTATTTATTGCGTTAGTTAGCGAGCAAATCATGCTTTCAACACCGTAGCCATGTCAGCATTGTTCGGGTTGAGAGTAAGTTCGGTGTGATAGCTGTGGTTACGAAACGAATTGGGGGCACCAAATCCGTCTTCGAGTACTCGGAACACCATTATCTGGAGCGCAATCACGGGGGCGTAGCGCAAACGTTCTCATTGTATTTTGTTTTGAATAAACAACGAATGCTGCGGAAATGCACCTTCTTGCCCGCAGTGGTAACGAAAGGCAATTTGTGAAGGGAATGTATGCCATACCATCTGAAGGATATATTCAATCTATGTTTCTGAGCCTCCCAAAAATCCTCAATCATCCTAATAAGGTATTTGTGACGGTGCAGAAAAACTTATGCGTTGGGCCCTGAAAAAAATGTTGTACAAGTCAACAGCTATGAAAGAAATATAAGATAACCGTTTTATTTCTTGCAGTGCAATGCGTGTGGACGGGCCCACTGCTTGGTACGTAGCATTAGACTGTTGAGTCTTCATAAGAGCATCTCAAAAATACTCTAGGAAAGCCTACACATTTCGAATATTTATCAAGGTGCTCTGATCGCTGATCCTCACGAATGACTAGAAAAGACAAGTTACAGGCCATCTTCTTGCCGATGCTCTGAAGAAAGTTGTTCCCTAACTCCTCGGGTGTTGAACACTTGGGGGGGGGGGGGGAGGGCGATACAGCTCGAAATCACCTAGCTGCATCAGAAGCTGGAAAAAATAACTGAATTACTACAAACACGCCTTTTAACGCAATAAAGCAACAAGGCGGGCAATTTCTAGCACAGGCACTGCGGCCCCTCACGAGCGGAGTGGAGTAGACGACAGCGGCGCGAGTCCCTAAGCCGACGTCAGAGCCAGGGGGCGCAACTCAAACATCTTTGCGCCAATACCGCTTTCTCAGGCGCTTTAGACATGAAGAAACATTCGTATTTTTCGAGGAGACCGCCGTTTATCTAGTCAAGTCGCTCTACCAACGCACCTGTCTACGAATTTACTGTTTTGTACCACGAGATAAACGAATCACCAGAATGCCGAAGTGATACAGGTTGTATTCGAACCCATTTCGGGAAATCTCCTAGGAAGCGCACATTTCTTCGAATAATCATTTGACATCCCCTCAATAGCACCCCCATGGCTCCAAAAGACAGTTATACAAATTTCGCTAAGCCTATTATTACACGAAAATTTTATTCCTTTTCGGAGGGTTTTTCGTAATTCT
Source organism: Haemaphysalis longicornis (assembly GCF_048455015.1). Lineage (NCBI taxonomy): Eukaryota > Metazoa > Arthropoda > Arachnida > Ixodida > Ixodidae > Haemaphysalis > Haemaphysalis longicornis. Next base: position 66,761,093 of record NW_027526445.1, read on the forward strand.
GGAAAATAATTGCTGTCGATAAATTCTAGAAGTTTATCCATGGCCGGTATAGGTACAACCGGCTATCATCCTAGTTAGGTGAGCGGGGAGGGCTACTTCCCTAGATAGTTGTTGGTGTCGGTGTCGAACCAGGCACTGGGATGAATTTCTCTTCAACTGCAACGGGTCCGAGTAAGCTGTATAGATTTTCTTTGTAGTGATACAGTGGTATAAAAGGTGAAAGGCAAGTTTTCAGTCGCAGAAGCTTGGTCTAATTTGGTGATTTTTCTTGTCGATTATTACCTGTCCCCTTCTTTAAAGCGTAGCCCCCTGGCCAGCTTACTAGAAAAAAAAGATTTCTCTTGGTAGGCAGTATGCCTGAGTCGAAATTTTGCCTCGGCACCAGTATTTACTCAGCTGGGAATCTAAGAAATCTGCGGAGCTTTTCCGTGTATCATTAGGGGTGAATATGCCACGGCACCGTTTCAATGCCACGGCACCGTCGGTCAGCGACTCCACAAGTGGGAGCAACGAGGTAGTCGACGGGAGATGTTCGCTGCAGTACGGTATAGGGACCAATGAAGCGCGGCATAAACTTTTCACAGAGTCCTGGCGCGCGGAGCGGCGTCGAAAGTAGTACCTCATCTCCAGGGCTGAACATAACTTCCCGGCGGTCTGCGTCATAGCGAGACTTGCGGTCAATTTGGCAGGACTCGGTGTTCAATCGTGCGAGGTTCCGGCAATGCGCTAGTCGAGAAACAAATTGGTCGGTGACGTTGGTTGTGGTATCCACGGGGCAGGAAAGGAAAGATGCGTCTAGAATGGACGATGGGTGGCGGCCGTAGACGAGAAAGAACGGTGAAAATCCAGTGGTGCTTTGAACGGCGGTATTATAGGCGTATGTGACAAAGGGAAGTATGACGTCCCAGTTCCTGTGGTCGGGGATGATATAGAGAGAAATCATATCCGATAGTGTGCGATGGAACCGTTCTGTTAGCCCATTTGTCTGTGGATGGTAGCTCGACGTGGTTTTGTGGGCAGTACCAGCAGCATGGAGAACTTCCTCAAGGACTGCTGACAGAAAGGTTCGGCCACGGTCACTTAACAGAGTACGAGGTAGTCCATGCCGTAAGAAGATGGCTTGCAGAAAGAAATCTGCGACCTCAGAAGCGCAGCCGGTACGTAGAGCGGCAGTTTCGGCATATCGCGTCAAGTGATCGACAGCGGTAACAATCCATCGATGACCAGTCGAAGTGAAAGACAATGGTCCATACAAATGGATGCCCACAACTTCGAATGGGGCAGAAGGACAAGGCAGCGGCTGTAGCATACCGGCAGGGGCTAAGGTCGAGCGTTTACGACGCTGGCATGAAGGGCAGGACGCAACATATGTCGCGACGCTTGAGGAAAGGCCTGGCCAAAAGAATCTGCTTTTGATGCAGTCGTAGGTCTTGTAGAAAGCAAGATGGCCAGCTGTAGCGTCATCGTGGAAAACTTCCAAGATGTGGGCTCGAAGACAGCGAGGGACGACTGGAACCCATCTGTCTTCGGTAGTGTGATAATTGAGGCGGTAAAGGGCTCCACCATGGAGAAGGCGAAATTTACTTAATTGGCGACGCGTTCGGCTGTTAGGTGGGGGTTTTGAACCGTCGAGATGGTCCAGTAGTCGTCGGCAGTACGGGTCGGCTTGTTGGAGAGAAACAAGGTTTGGTAAGATATCTTGACCGGCGGTTTGCAAAGGGGCCATGGGCTAGGCGAGCGAAGTCATAGAGGGCGATGAGTTACTTTGGGACGATGGCTGTGGGCAGTGTGCGGTCGGCTGTAGGCAACGGGAAAGCGCGTCGGCATCGTTGTGCTTTCTCCCTGACTTGTAAGTCACAGTGAAGTCATATTCCTGTAGACGGAGTACCCAACGGCCAAGGCGCCCCGAGAGGTTTTTGAGGAAAGATAACCAACACAGGGCGTGATGATCTGTTACCACTGAGAAATGGCGGCCATACAAATAAGGACGGAATTTTTGCACGGCCCAAACAACAGCGAGACACTCTTTCTCAGTTATGGTGTAGTTCTTCTCAGCGGGAGTCAAAGTGCGGCTTGCATAGTCAACTACTCGCTCCGGCGAGGAATCCGTACGCTGAAGAAGGACCGCACCAAGACCATGTCCACTGGCATCGGTGTGAAGAATGGTGGGTGCCGACTCATCGAAGTGGCAGAGCACTGGTCCCGAGTTAAGGCTTGTTTCAGGGTTTGGAAAGCTTTTTCGCAGTCTTGGGTCCACACAAATGGAGTTCCGGTTGTGAGTAATTTGTGAAGGGGTGAGGCTATTGCTGCAAAATTTCGGATGAAGCGGCGAAAATAGGAAGCCAAACCCAGGAAACTTCGTAGCTCTTTTTGACGAAGAGGCCGGGAAAAATTGAGGACCGCATTGATCTTGTCTGGATCCGGGCGTATACCTTCCTTGCTTACAACGTGGCCCAAGACTTTGATTGAGGTACTGGCAAAGCGACATTTCTTGGTGTTCAGCTGTAAACCAGCATTGCCAAGGCAGGTGAGGACTTCATCCACACGTTGAAGGTGTTCAGCGAAAGTGGACGAAAAAATGACGATATCATCTAGGTAGCATAGGCAAGTCTTCCACATCAAGCCACGAAGTACAGTATCGATCATGCGCTCAAAGGTGGCGGGAGCGTTGCAAAGTCCAAACGGCACCACGTTAAACTCGTAGAGGCCGTCTGGAGTGGCGAAGGCTGTTTTTTCTTTATCGGCTTCGGCCATGGGGATCTGCCAATATCCTGACCGAAGATCGAGACTCGAGAAGAATTCTGCGCCATGTAAGGTGTCGAGAGCATCGTCAATTCGTGGCATAGGATAGACGTCTTTCCGGGTTATTTTGTTAAGCGCTCGGTAGTCCACGCAAAAGCGCACTGAGCCATTTTTCTTCCGGACCAGAACAACCGGCGAAGACCAGCGACTGCCCGAAGGGCAAACAATGCCCCGCTGAAGCGTGTCGTCCACATTTTCTTGAATGATTTTGCGTTCTGCGGATGAAACGCGATAGGGACGACGGCGGACAATACAAGAGCCATCGGTTTCTATGCGATGAGTCGCTGCTGATGTTCGTCCAAGAGTGAGCGAATGGCTGTCAAACAACGCCTTGTGCTTATTAAGAAGGGCGATTTTTGATTTTCCTCGCTTAGCTCAATGCTGATGGTGGATGTAAGGCTCGAAGACGTAATCGCTTGCCCGCAGTCATGCTGGAGTGATGCTATAGGGCAAAGCGCAAGACGGCCAACTTCATCGTCTAGAATAGAAGCAACCGTCGTGACTTTAGGAAGCAGAATCGGCTCAAAGGCAATGTTTAGTGCGGCGATGAAAGGTGATCCCTGTGAAAAGCGAACGACGCAGGGCGGTAATATAACTCCTTTGCAAGCGAAGTTCCCAGCTGGTATGGCAAACAAATCTCCATCCGCGATACTGTGACACGTTACGGAAAACACCGTTTCTTGGCCGGGACACAAGACACAATCTTCGGCAGAGACCACCCGCAGTACGGCAGCATCTGACGCACAGGCCATTTCTGTCTCGGTGAGGTGAATTGCAGGCTGGCGGCAGCAAATTACCGCAGACGACGCCGATAAAAAGTCCCAGCCCAAAATAATTTCATGAGAACACAGAGTCAGCACCGCACACTGAATGTAATGTAGGAGCCCGTCTATGCTAACCCGCACTGTACAATATCCAGAAGGCCGAATCGCATCACCATTAGCCCCACACAAGGATGGCCCGGCGTAAGGAGTTCTCACCTTCCTCAGACGTGAACATAAGTGTGCACTAATAACTGACACAGTGACCCCAGTATCAACAAGCTCCTCAACACGCAAACCTTCCACTTCCACCAATAATAAGTTCCACGGAAAGTTCAGGAGGAGTTCTGGTGTCTTCGAGCAATGCAGTTTCCCCTCCAAAAACTGCAGGCTCTAGTTTTCTGAAGGGTGGTAATTGGGAAGTGAGGCAGGATGAAGAGGGGACACCGAGCGGCGGTAGGGCGAAGGCGATCTGCGTTGTGTTGGAGTATCACGCTGAGAAAACTCAGGAAAATCGCGAGGCGGGGAAGAACGGCGAATAGGAGGGTCGTATGTGCTTCTACGAGTGCCATAGGCAAAGCGGGCGTTATCTCGCTCATCAGGAGCGTACCCTCGGCGTTCATCCTGCTGGCGTCTTCGACAAAAACGGGAAATGTGGCCCCGAATTCCACAGTAGTAGCAAACCGGGCGGTCCCGAGGGAAAAGCTGGCGATCGGGGAGCACGTGCGCGTAGTACGCCTGGGCACCCCGAGAGGGGGCAATAGCCGTCAAATGTCCGGGAGCAGTGCAAAATGGAGGCGATTCCACGAACAAGGGGTGTTTTGAAGCGTCCTCTGCGTATGTCGTCACGTAAGAGGCAGGAGGAGTCGAATTCGCCGGTGGATACGCCGTCAAGGATGCCAGTTCTTCCTTGATTAGATCCCGTAGCGGAGATGGGCTAGGGCTGCAGGGATCGTGTGGGAGACACGATGAGTTACAGTTGCCTAGCTCCTCACGAATGATTGCGCGTATCAGAGTTCGCAGATCTGTGTTCCCATCCAGACGAGCCGGCTCTGGCTCAAGGCGAACAGACTGCAACTGAGCGAGTCGTTGGCAGGTCTCCCGCACATCGCTGACTGTCAGGGGATTCTGGATAGCGAGGGCGTTAAATGCAAATGAAGCAATGCCCTTCAAGATGTGCCGCACCTTATCGGCCTCTGGCATGCTTTCGTCCACCCGGCCGCAGAGGGCGAGGACGTCCTCGATCTAAGCCGCATATGTTTCGTCGGACGTTGGGCGCGAGAACCCAGATTTTTTTTGGCGCCATCGACGCGAGCTGACGGGGTGCCGAATGCTTTGCGTAGACGCTCAGTAAAATCGGTCCAGTTCTCGATAGTTGCCTCGTTGTTGAAGTACCATGTCTTTGCGACCAGGTCTAGGTGGAATGGGACATCGCGCAGTTTTAAAGCATCATCCGACCGGTTAAATTGGCTGACGCGATTATACTGGTCCAGCCAATCTTCGACGTCTTCACCCCGAAGACCAGCGAAGGAGGGAGGGTCGCGCTGGTGGCCTGTGATCACCCAAGCCGACGGCGGTGGAGCGCTGCGTTCCGATGCGCTTTCTCGTTGCATCGTTGGCTCGCGTAGCGGGAGACGTCGACCGGAACGGAGCTCCAGGGGTGTAGCTGGGAGCGGCAGAGGACGGGGCCGACAAGCAACTCCGCCAATTGAGAGAGGAAAGCAGGGCAGCAGACCTAAGGCAGGGCGGCGTTTATTCCGGTGGTCTTTCTCAAGCAGGCAGCAGAACCAACGTACTCCGATGAAGATTAGGATTGCGCGAGGCCAGGGATACGATGATGATACCAAACTGTGCGTGGGTGAGACGATGCTGATGATAGTGTGTTCGGACACATTAGAGAGAATGACCACTCAAGCAATCAGTGCAAAGACAGTGCTCACAATATAAATATATATAAATATATATATATATATATATATATATATATATACATATATATATATATATATATATATATATATATATAAATAAGGGTTGGCAGTCGAGAAAACCTCGGAAAGCAAAGGGGAGGATGTGGTAGATCATTGAAACAGATTAAGAATTTGGAAAGAAAGTAAGAAAGTGAAGAAAAAATGCCCGCCAGGTGGGATCCGAACCCACGACCTCCAGAATACCGGTCTGGTGCGATAACCACTACGCTACCGGCGGGGCGATTTTCCCATTCACTTTCTGGGGTATTTATGTTAGGTATGTTTGTTTCCTGTGCTTGGGGGTGGTAGCCAGCGCCATTCGGACTAATCGGGGTGAAGGGGACCTTCTTTTTAACCCCCGGGTTATATATATATATATATATATATATATATATATATATATATATATATATATCTGTAAATAAAGTATACTAATACCTACACAGTAGTTGTGGAGCACCAATCAGAAGGATATTCGCCCCGCACTTGGGAAATAAACTGCCTTGTTTGTGGTACTGATTTCTTGCGTGCTCTCATCTAGCTGTTTCAATATGTTTTATTTCCGCATTCAATCCTTCGGAATAGGAATGGAGTTGTATTCATTGTACGCTTAATTTGATTTCAGGTTCTGTACACCCTCCAAGAGAGAAAAACGCAAATTGTCGCAATTAAAAAGCAATACACTATAGCGACTGGATTCCCCGAGAATTACTTAATAATCTGAGGGCGTCGTCCTGCGAGCGCCCAAACAGGCTGATGATTTATGGTGGTAATGATCAGGTTCTGTACACCCTCCGAGAGAGAAAAACGCAAGTTGTCGGAATTAAAAAGCGATACACCATACTGACTGGATTCCCAGAGAATTACATAATAATCTGAGGGCTTCGTCCTGCGTGCGCCTAAACAGGCTGATGATGATGGTGGTGATGATGATGATTCTGATGATGATGCTACCGCTCCTCGGTGGAATAGGCTGTATACATGAGCTCGATTTAAACACGGACGCAGCTAGCCCATGTTTGTATGTTTACATTGAGACATTCACCCGTATTCTTTCTCCCTACATATACCAGTGTCCGCTCCCTTCCTCTTAAAACGCAGGAGCATTTGGAGCTGCGCAACGGCACGAGGTGCGGAATTCCCCTTGACTTAGCTTGAATTTGAGATTGCCCTAGTGGGGACGACCCTTTTTAGCTTGATACAAAATGATACCTACACTAAATACATTTACTGTCTTTGCATAATAAAGTTTCTGCCGGTTCCGGGACAAAGTGGCTGTTTTTCTGATACAGGCGAAAAGAGAAAACGGTTATGTGTCGACATTGAAATCACGGTAAATATCCCAGGTGGTGAAAGTTAATCCACACCTTCCGCGATGGCGGGTTCGTAGCCGAGGTGTCGCTTTGGCGCATTGAATTTAAAAATCAATCTGTTTCTGTGTGTTGCCAGCTTGTATGTAATATTAAGGGGATCAATCTTGGTGTGCACAAGTATCACTTCAACACTTCTTTTGAATGATAGTGCCTTGTTACAACACCTCTTTTTCTTGGGCAATAGGCTTGCCGTCTGTAATAAGCGCCGCTTCCGGGTATGAAAAAAACATCAATGCAGTGAAGACTCTTTAAATAAATGTGTCTATAGAGAGAAGCTCGAAAAATATCTTCCAAAAATTCATGAACTAGCAGCTTCCTAATAAGCTGCAGCAGCCGAATGGAGCAGCCGAAACAACACTACCATCCCTTGTACGAAGGGCCTTCCCTGAGCATACATTGGGGTTTTAGGCAGCACACCCCTCTATTTCGAAGCGTTTTGCAGATTAAAATCCGTCAACCAAGCCACGTTGCCGCCACACGTTGCCGCAACACGAAGCCACGTTGCCGTTCTCAAGGTTGATATCTTGAGCAAGGGGGTCCTCAAAGATCTTTTTTTGTACCGTATGCTGGTCGTCGAATGGTGGCGCCAGACAGCCCGCGTTCCCGAAGGTAGTGATCTTGAGTCTTTGATATTTCAACCGCAAGGTACTCCGGAAGGGGCTTGAAAAGTACAAATTTTGCCGGTTTCCGGCCTAACGGCTTGAATGTTCAGCTGAAAAACCCACTTTCCAACATTTGGTCCCGGTAGGATAGGCTGGCATTTTTTAAGGCATGCGCGAGAGACGACCGAGATGCCCCCTCAGCAATTTTATCGTTTACTAGGGTAGCGTCTTTAACCCCTACTAAGAGCGAGATATTTGCTATAGTACACGTTCTTGCAAATTCAAGAACTTTATTAGTGAAAAAGGCATGATAATTATTGACTTCCTCCATTTTCAACACCATTACCTCTCACTCTCTCTCTATATCTCTTTACTTGCATTTTTATTAAGAGGTAAGACATTAGCCACAATTTGTATTTTTAAGGTGAGGTTCTCCTACGCAACGCAAAAAAAAAGGTATATAAAGAAGACAGTATCCCCAAAACTTATGTGCAGAACCAAGACTCCCGTTGAAAATGAATGGCCGTTTGTACTTCCAGCTCCTGCTTATGACCGGTAAGTTTTTTTGCTTGTCTTTGTTAGCGTGTTCTTATACCCAATTCCTATTACCAAGCCTACTGTGCGTGTAACTGTAACCAATTGAGTGAACTTTTTTTTCACAGCAAAGTTTTTTAATAAATTCTGCTCTATCAATTATGCAGCCGAAGCATGGTTTTCTCGAACATCAAGGAATGCTCGTTTTCCGAAGGCTGACTTCGGAAGAAGTGTACCCGCCGCGGTGGCTCAGTGGCTAAGGCGTTGCGCTGCTGAGCACGAGGTCGCGGGTTCGATTCCCGGCCGCGGCGGCCGCTTTTCTGATGGAGGCGAAAAGCAAAAAACCCCGTGTGTACGAATTTCGGCGCACGTTAAAGATCCCCAGGTGGTCAAAATTAATCCGGAGCCCTCCACTACGGCGCGCCTCATCGCCTGCGTTGCGTCGGCGCGTTAAACCCCACAATCAATCAACTTCGGAAGAAGTGTGGTAGCATTTCTTTTTCTCATGTGGACATTACCGTGTGGAAACAAAGAAGGTAGGCTTTATCAATTGTGCTGTTTAGGTAGACCATTGTTTTCAGAGACATAACGATTTTACTCTTTTGAATGCTTGCAGTAAAGGTAAATGAGTAGAATGGTAGATTTTTGCCGTCTATTCGGATAAACGCAATCAGAAAGAACCCGCATGCGATCCCTCTGCGTTCACTGATCTGGTGATTGGTCATATATATTTTTTCACAAAACATTTTTTTCGCTGCCGTGCATAATGCTTTCTAAGGAAGTCAACTTTAGACAGAATAATTTGAACCCTTCTTTGGAAGGCTGGCTGCGCCACATAGCACATAGGAAAGTAAAGCTCCTCAATAAAATGCTATGCCAGCACAGCATTTGTGCCAGCACAGCACAAAATCGTTACTTGGCTGTTTTTGTAGATTAAATGCCAGTGCTAACGCAATGTCTAACAAGTGTGCGTTCAAGACAGCACGTAGCATACGAGCAGGAACTGGCAATGCAATATGAGAGTCAAAGAATTTCACAAGGCGATTTTTTTCACCAAAGTAGGAATACGTAACCGTTCTATATTGTGTAGGTCATCTTTTATGGAGGCTTTCTCTAACGTCATATAGGCCGAAGCCTCTAGAATGTACGACATACTCAGTTCCACACGACCTACCTGCAGACACGAAGACTCAGGAGCCTTCCTAGGCCAGCACCACGGCAACACCCCAACGAGCGCAGCTTTCCCAGACAACCAGGAAAATGATTGGACATTTTTCTACTGCATCGGGTTCACACAAGGTTCCCAACCACATGATCTGTACCGAACGAGTCACGCGCACACATTATTGCACTCGCTGGCTTCAAAGCTTGTTTATTGGTTTGCAGCACTGAATATGTTTTTGTGTTCTTCAAAACAGAAATGTACTAAAATTCACCGCAAACGAGACTTCCTTACTATGCCCAGATTCATTTACTTGTTTTCGTAACTTCATTCAAAGTGAAAATGTAAACATTACATACTTCCGTAGGCTTTAAATTGTGTGTCTGCAGAGGGAGTGTGGTTACAATTGAGCGGCTGTACCTGTTGTTTTATCCCAGGTTTACCAAAGCAAATAACATAAACTTCATTTTGAACTATTATCTAAGCAAGTTATGTACGTGTCTATACCAACCAATGAAGTGAGCAGCTATGCATAGCTAAATTTAGTGTTCCAACCCTGCTGCTTCTCTGGCCTTTCAGCTGCACAGTAGTACAGATGTCGCTAATATTTCCAGTGTGTTTTCAAGAAATGCCAGCTTGAGCTTTGAAAATGCACATGTTGTTTGCCTTAGCTTCGTTCGAAAGCCTATTTGTTATGTTCGGAGATACAGAGGTAATAAAAGTTTTAAAGCAAACAATGAAGCACCTCTTAATTCCATTGATAATACAAGCATGTAAAAAAACGCGTATTCCCGAAAAAAATCAGCCCCACATTAATGCAGTACACATAGGATTAAAGTTCAGTTACTTATCAAAATACACAGACAAGGGGGATCGCGTGCCAGCAAAATCGCGTACCTAATATTGCCGTAACTTCTTACTGTTGCCATCAGCGCTTCTGAATCTCCCCAAAACTTCGTGATAGGAGAGAACTAGTGTTTTCTCCTAGTGTACGTGGTAGTTGACGATGATTGTTGGATGTTTATGGCGCAAGGCCAGCTAGGGCAAAGAGCGCCAAAACAATGGTTATGTATCACGGATGAACATGTAAACTCGAAGATAGCTCAACAAGAGCAGAGTATAAAATAGTAAAATCAGTAAGACAATCAGGAGGGCTGGTGTAAAGGCCAGGGTGTAATTGGGAGGCGTGATATTAAATGAGCTGTAAAAATTTGATTTTGCTAAGAAACGTAAACGTTTGTTGTAGAGGGACCATTGTATCATCCGCTAAAAACAGTGCTGGGTGTAGTGGGATGTCTTCTCTGTATAGTTGTAGGAAATGTTTGCGTCTTGTTCTGTGGAGTGCTTTGCATGTAATGAGATTGTGAACTACGCGTAGGCCCTCCCCACCCCTGCTACAGAAGGGTCGTGGAGAACCAGTGAGCAGATGGGAGTGTTTCGCATGTATGTGGCCTATCCGCAATTTAGCTCGGCAACGTTGATGAATCTGTTGTGCTAATCAGTAGTGTATGGTCGTAGGTGTGGTTTTATTGGGTTAACTTGTTGTATGCCTGCGTACTCCAGTCGGCTTGCCAGGTTCTGCGAAGGTGTTGTCTTATGTATGGCTTGTGATCGGCGTAAGGTGTTTTGTAATGTCCACTATGATCGTGTGTGTCGCAGCGGCGGCCATTTCGTCCGCGGTCTGAATTCCTGCAATCCCACGGTGACCCGTACCCAACATACAATCACTTCAAGATTTTAAATGAGGAGCATTATTGATGCTCGCCTGCTCCTCCGTCGTTGATGGCGGCGCCGTCCACACGGTCACTGCGCATGCCCAACTCTCCTCCTTACACCCGCAGCTCCGCGATACTACACTATAAAAAAAAGAAATATCGGCGCCCGGTTTCGATCCCACGACTCTCTGGCCGCAACGGGAGGTACGCGGTGCTCTTCCCACTACGCTACAAATCCGGGACAGGAGCAAGTGCTACGAACGCGCCTTATCTCCTTGACTCATTCAAAAAACGTCAAGACGCTACTGATACAACAAAGGCACGTGAAGCTGAACGTCAACGGAAACGACGAACTGAAAACTTTAGAGGGGGATGCTGAATTTCCCGTGGGAAAGCTGTGGTGGGAAGCGCCACGCGCCTTCCCGCTCAACCAGCCCCGTCCGCAGCGCCTCTGATGCTGATTGTGGCAGGATGCCCCTAAGGATTGGCCAACCAAAGAATCCATCACGAGATAGGTTCTCGTTCAACCACCGTCGTCATCTTCGTGTAGGGGAACCGCCGAGGAAGAAGAAGAACGAGAAGACAAAGCTGCGAAGAGGAGGGTGTGTACATTTCTCTCAGCTGGTGCACCAATGTCAACAACCTTTACCTCACCAAAGCTGACGCAGACTACCGATTCTACCACAGAGACAACATCTACAAGAACATGATGGACGAGTTTCGGCGCCTCGAGAACCACCGCCTACTCACCGTAACAGAACAGCACTTGCGTGCCTTTGCCACCGCTGTGGACCCGGACGCAGAATTCCCTCTTGCGTTAGTAAAAACCAGATAAGTCAACATAACGGCAACACAGTGGAACCACACGGAACCGCCACAATGCTTCGCATCCTCATCAGGGTTCCCCACGGGAAGATGGTGTAATTTTTTTGGCATATACTGACCTTAAAGTCGTAAAGAATTGATTATTGATATGATTTTTAAACGCTTTTGGGATGATAATGCAGGTACAACGCTGAGTGAATCTGTGTAGATGATGGACTCTTCAACATGATGTTGAACAATATGACCAGCAACAAGAAAAATACCATAAGCTTCCGCCTTGAAGAGGCTCGAATTTACATGCATTGACGTAGAGGCCGCAAAGTTGGGTCCGTACACAGCACAAGACACCGCGATGGAAGGTTTCGATGCATCGGTAAAAAATTCTGCAGCCATGTATTTTTGCTGCAGCTACTGAAAATGTTGAAAAATCGCGATTTGTGGTACCCTGTTTTTCTGTAGTTGTGTAAACGACAGGTCACACGATGCAGGGCGAAATTAGCAGGGGGCTATCAAGTCAAACGTAGATATTCTGAACATGGCCAAACGCCGATTGACAATTCAGGAGCTTCCCCTCTCACACTAAGTGAGAAAGGCACATAAAGAGATTGGCGATTTAAAAACAACTGTGATGTGGGTGTATCCATAAAAACTGGTTTACAAGGATGGTTGTCGATTGATGATATTTTCCAAGCATATAAGAGATCAACATACGTTCGCTGATGCTCTAGGCACCATTGGTCGCATTCCACAGACATTCTTTGGGCAGAGCTTGTACGGAAAGCACCATACGAGAGGCTAAGCCCCAAGTGCAGCACTGGGTCAAGCATTTTTAGCGCTCTTTTTGTGGCCGACCAATAGACAACACCTCAGTAACTCAAGCGAGACCCTACCAAAGCGGTATAGAGCCGCAGCAGGAGTTGTTTGTCTGCACCATAGGATTGGTGGTAGAGGACCTTGAGAATGTTTAGTGTTATGAGGAATTTATGTTTAAGTTGTTTGATGAGTGGGACGAACGTGAGTTTTTGATCAAATATGACACCTAAAAACTCCTGTTCCTTTTTTACAGGAATATATGCATGATGAAGAGTAATCTCAGGGTCGGCATTAATCCCGCGCTTGCGGGAGAACATAACACAAGTACTTTTGGCCGGGTTTAGCTTAACCCCGTTAAGGTCCACCCAGCCAGCAAGTTTCTTAACACGGAGCTGAACTCGGCGTTCGCAAATTGACAGGTTACAGGATCTAAAAGATATTTGTACATCGTCTACATAGATATAACAGGAAATGGATAGCGGCAGTGCCTTTCGGAGGGAGTTCATCGTAACAAATAAACCTTGTGCAGCTTAAAACTCCACCTTGCGGCACACTATTTTCCTGCACATGTATCCCGGACAGAGATAATCTTAACACGAAATATCCTCCTGGATATGTAACTAGAAATGGTGTTTAACATTTTACCTAACACACCAAAGGACGTTAGGTCACTAAGGATGCCGTGTCGCCATGCTGTGTCGTAAACCTTGTATCGCCATGCTGTGTCGTAAACCTTTTCAAGATCAAAAAATACCGTAACGCAGAACTTCTTATGTACAATACATCTTTTATGAACGATTCCAATGCAACAAGTTGATCGCTGGTAGATAGGCCCACCCTAAAGCCTGACTGGCAGCTCTCGAGAAGCCCATTGTACTCCACAAAGTAAAAAAGCCTCCGGTCTATCATCTTCTCGAGAAGCTTGCACAGGGAGCTGGTAAGGGAAATGGGTCGATAGCTAGCGGGATAGGAAGGGTATTTCCCCTCTTTCAGGAAAGCTACACCTTTAGCCTCCCTCCAAGAGTTTGGAATGTGTCCTGAAAGCCATATCTGGTTATATAGGTGCGGGAGTGTTAGAAGAGTGTCTGAGTGTAGGTGCTGTATCATTGTATATGTGATGCTGTCTAAGCCTGGAGCTGACGGTTTACAAGTGGTCAGAGTGGCCCTTAGCTCATGAAGTGAAAAACTCGGAGTTGTAAGAGGAGGTTGACCTGTGGTTATCAAGTAAAGACCTCTTTTGGGTCGATTGTTTGTGTTTCATGAAAGTTTCGGTGTAGTGTGCTGAACCGGATACGCGTTGGAAGGGTTGTGCGAGTGCGTTAGCCTGGTCTACCAGTGTATCCCCAGTTGTACTAACCAGGGGCAGGATGTGTGTCTGTTGTCCTTTTAGTTTCCGTAATCGTGTCCACACTATGTGTGTGTCTGTGTTTCAATTGATGGAAGTAAGGAAGGTGTGCCAACTCTCCCTTTTCGCCTCACGACGCACACGCTTCCCAAAAACCTTAGCCCGTTTAAAATGATGAGTTTATCTGATGTTGGGTAGCTGCGAAGGATACCCCACGCCTTGTTCTGGGCCTCTCGCGCACGCCTACAGGCCTCATTCCACCAGGGCCTCCACGGGTTGCACAGTGCATGTGAGGCCTCGAAATAGACTTTTCAGCGGCGGCAGGGAATGTGTGCTGTGAAGAGTTGGGCAACTTCCTCAGCACATAGGTGTGTTCTGGATGTATGCTGTAGTTTAGATGTTTCTGAAAATGTACTCCAGTTCGCTCTAGTTTCATTGAACCTGTTATGGGAAGGTGAACTTTTCGGGTTTTTACCTATGTATGGTAATGTGGTAGGGAAGTGGTCACTACCATATGGGTTAGTGCCGACATCCAACTCAAGAGATAGAAAGAGAACTGCGGAACCAATAGCCAAGTCGAAGTGTGAATGCGTGTTGTGTCCTATATTATGGTATGTAGGCTTGTTTTTATTGAATAGGCATGCTCCTGAAGATGTTAGCAATTTTTCTATAAGGCGACCGCGGGCTTTCGTACGAAAAGAGCCCCTGAGTGCATTAATTGCATTGGGGTCGCCTAAAAGGATAAATGGTGTGGGTAGCTGATCTACAAGAACCTCGAAATCCCAGCTCGAGGTCTTGAAATCAGGGGGATGTAAACGGAGCATAGTGTTATTAGCCTATTGAAAAGTATGGCACGAATGGCAACAGTCTCAAGGATGGTCTCTAATTGGTTAGTCTGACACACCAGGGACTTACGGGCACTTATGGCCACACCCAAAAATGTACCACCACCATCAGTGTCCTTCCCAAATACCAGGTAACTATACAAAAAGTTTGTATGTTTGGAATTTAAATGTGTTTTTTGTAGACACATGACACTTGGCTCATTGGAGTGCAGTATCATGCACAGATCGTCAAGATTTTTTACGAAGGCCTCCACAGTTCCAGTGAAATATGTTTTCTCTTCCTGATATTTATTGTGAGAGCTACTGGAGTGTGTTTGTTTATGTGTCGTCTTTCGGGGCTGTCACTTTCGTCTTTTTTGGCTTGTCGGGAGGCTTTGGCGTCGGGACGCGTTTGTTGCGGTGCACCGCAGAAAAGAGCGGTCCGATGTCCATTTCGTCCTCTGATGTCCTCGAAGTGCCTGATTAAACAGTCTCCTTGGACCGTGAACCCTTTTCGGCGTGCTTTGATTGACCCGCAACCGCTGAGGATATCAGAAACGCCACGAATGGTGCAGGCGGTGCTATGGGGGTGAGAGCTGCAGCTGGTTCCTCCGTCTCCATCTCCTCCGTGCCCCCGCGCGTGGTTTGGGGTGGTGGAGGGGAAGAGGAGGATGCAGCATCAATCCCACCAGATGTGGTGGCCTCCACAGCCGCAGCTGGCTCAGCGAGCGGTGCGGAGGCGGGTTGGGCTGCCTGAGGCAACCCGCTGGGGGGCGTCGGCGGGACCAAGTCCGACTCGCGGTAGAGGGTCCCCGCAGAAACCAGACGCCGCTCCGCACCCCGGCGACCTGCGTCGCCGTACCTCCCATGAAGGAAAGAGGCGGACATCTGCCGCGTCTCCAGGAAGGAGATATTCTCGGTTACTTTCACGCTGATATTCTTGTTTTCTTGTTGAAACTTTTCACAGCTGCTGGACCAAGCTGCATGCGGCCCCTAACAGTTTTCACATATGAATGTGGTAGAGTCACAGCGTTCGGTGGGATGGTTATGTGCGGCGCATTTCGCGCAGGTCCTTTTGCCGTGGCAAGAAGTTGTGGCGTGCCCGAACGGCTGGCGCGTGTAGCAGCGACGCGGGTTAGGTATGTACGGACCTACACCACACCTCATGAAACCAGCATTGATGTTCCTAGAAATTTTTGATCTGTTGAATGTCAAGAATATATGCTTCGTTTGTATTTATACATTGTCACGACGGATGTTGATTCTCCGGACACCTGCAAAGCCCTTATCCTTTAGGCCTTGCAGAAGGTCGGCCTCTATTTTACTTTGCATATCTGGCTCAAATATCACACCCTGCGAGCTCTTGAGGATGTAATTAGGTGTGGCAGTGATGTGCAGATCTGCCATGCGGGTTTGGGTCAGGAGATTTGTGGCTTGCTGCTGCGACTAGAGTTCAACCAACACTTCGCCTGTTCGTACTTTTTTGCCTCAAAGGATTTGCAAATGATTCCTTCAAGAAACCTGAAGACGAGGAATACAGACTGGGAAGAGACGGGTTTGGATGTATCTATTGATTCAAGGACCAAAAACGGGGATATCTGTCCGTTTTCCGAATGTTGATGGTTGGTAGAGATGGGAAGGAAACTTCGGTGCGGCCCTTTTTCAGGGACAGATCATGTTTTTAGGGGGGGTTTGGTTTATCCACATGGCATAGGGAAAAGCAGGCGACGGGGGTACTTTCTTCGTCAGCCTTACCCTGATAGCTGAAGAGGTCCCGGAGCTCCGTGCCTGGTAAACAGACAGGGAGCCCATCCGCTGCAGCTTGCCGTGGGCTCCGACGTCCACCGTTCGTGGTTTCTCACCCTACACCTATAAACACATCGCCGCGGTTGGATACAGCTTATGTTTGCAGGATCAGTGTCCGCGGTGTCGCCAGTACCGTCACGAAGATTACTCAAGGAGCTCTGAGTGGGGAGTGTACATGGTAGTGATTTGTGAGATTGTCAAATTTACTCCATTATTCAAGAAGTATGGTACATTCGAAATATTCGAAATATTAACCATCCACCAACAATATCTCCATTCGGATTTCAGTTGGCAGAGTATTTGACCAACGCTACCATAAAACTGGAATATACTGTCCAGTTTGTATCACTGAATTGCCATTCTCGAATGCAGCGCGCTTCCGAATGACACGTTGCGCGGCTTGTGTACCAGAGCGAACACTAAAATTTAACCGTCCTCGTTTGGCACCATGCGGAATATTGAATCAGGAGGCCAGAAGTATCTGTATTTTGCGATAAAGTTTATATCAAAGGGTCCTTTATCGACCTCAAAAATACCAGGTCGACCATACTGGAAATGGAATAGGGCGAAAAGGCTATCTATTTCACCATGACAAAAATACATACCTTAAATTAGGATCTTCTTGAAGGTTCCCCCGTGTCACTTCTGGCGTGACAGCGTTCTTGTTCGGGAGCAAAAACAAAATACAATAGGAAAAGAACCCACCCGGCAGGCTCTGATTTGTCTTTTCTTACCCATTCGTCCTGTGTGTTTTACTCTGAGAAGGAGAACAATTACCCGCTCTCCCCACTTTTCTACGTTACCGTTGGTCAATGACGTTGCTGCCGAGCTGTCAGAAGGTAGCTTAGATGCATCCTCTTTTTGTTGATTTGAAACATGCAAAAACGGCGATGCTTAAACGCAAAACAAACAAGGGCGGATAGTTTGGCTATTCGGTTAGACGATGGTGTGTACGTTTTGCAAGCGCAAAAGACAAACCACAAGAGTAAAAAATTAACAGGCCGAACAAAAGACACCAACTGAGTTTATTACAAAATACACATACACACTAAGCCAAAGGCGTACGCGCCAAACGAAGAGGGAGAGGGAAAAGAGACGCTTATACCTTAGCACGTGTGTGGGTTAATTCTTGCTTCAGGAACCTCACTGGTTTAGTGGACAATGCCACACCAGAGGTGCTTATACACGCGTCGCCTTCTTGATCAATGCAATATGCCTCGTAGATTTCACGTTCGCGTTGGTTGCGTCACTTGTGCAAGACTTGTCTTTTTTCGAATGCCGGATTGCATTTACACCTGCGACAATGGTTGGCTATGTGTCCCCTCCCAATACAGCCAATACTGCTGAGCGATGCTCTCTAAGTCTTTCATTGAGGCATCGCCCCGTCTGGCCAAAAGAACACTTACGGAAAAACACAAGTCTTGCACAGGTCACGCACCCAACGCGAACGGGAAATCTACGAGGCATATTGCATTGATCAAGAAGGCAACGTTTATATCAGCACCCCTTGTTTGGCATTGTTCACTAAAGAGGCAAGGTTCCTGGAGCAAAGATTACCCCACGCCCGTATTGATGAATAAGCCTTCCTTTTCCCTCTCCCCTTTTTGGCGCATGCGCCGTTGGCATAGTGTGTACGTGTATTTTGTAATAAATTCAGTTGATGTCTATCGTTCGTCCTGTGATTTTCTTACTCTTTTGGTTCGTCTTTTGCGCTATTAAAATGTACCAAGCGAACCGAAAAAATTGAGCCAACATACGTACGCAGGGGTGTCGTCGTTTATGAACTGGCAGAGTTCTCTGTGAACGAGGAAAATTATTCAAACACATATTGCATAAAATAGCAAAGCAAATCTTCATCAGAATAGCAGGCGGCGTGAATACTGAAGTACCTATTAAAATATTCGCGCATTGCTAACGCGTTACACTGCTTAATATGGAGCAGTGTTTTTAAAACACGACGTTAGTTCTGAGACGCAGACACTTCACGCTTTAACGTAACGTTCTGGGTATTTCAGGTTTTAAAGTTTTCTTTGAGTTACCTAAAATAAAAACGCTTGGTATCCCTCTGTTCTCTGGCCTGATTAAAATGGTTGCAGCGCAAAAACGACGACGGACGAGTGAGGAACAAACGGGACGAGCGCTATTAGCGTAATCTGCAAAACCTGAATAATTGCTTGAAAAAATATTTATATAATAAAAATGTTTTTCATTTATAAAAAGTGAAATGATTCCTATACGTCGACATCTTCAGACAGAAAATTTGCCCCATTGTGGCACAATATCGCGACGTAGCTGCTATTGAACACATCTTGGAGTTAAAAATAACGTGCGCTGCTGAGCACAAGGAAGCAGGTTTAGTTTCCGGCCGTGGCGGCCGCTTTTCTGATGGTGGCGAAAAACAAAAACGCCCGTGTGTACGAGATTTCGGCTCACGGTAAACCGCCCCAGGTGGTCAAAATAATCTGGAGCCCTCCACTACGGCGTGCCTCATCGCCTGCGTTCCATCGGCGCGTTAAATTCGTCAATGAATCAAAATAACGTGGATCATTAGTGGCGCTAACCTTACAGCACCCCTCAAAACCGCTGTTATAACGAAGCTAAATAAACCAAAAAACCAAAAATAAATGGAGGCTACTTTACATACTTGTAAAGCGAGCTCTCTCCACTGCAGGATAACGCTTTACGAAGTGTTTCGTGAAAGTTTTTTTTTTTTGTTCATTGAACAAATCTTCTCTTACTTCGAGCGGACCATCCTGCTATATCTACTGGATGCTTGGTTTCCCATTTTGTTTCTTCTGGGTCGCGGGTTCGATTCCCAACCGTGGCGGCCGCTTTTCTGATGGAGGCGAAAAGCAAAAACGCCCGTGTGTACGAGATTTCGGCGCGCGTAAAGCTCCCCAGGTGATCTACATTGCTCCGTAGCCTTCTCCACTACGGCGCGCCTCATCGCCTGCGTTGCATCGGTGTCTCAAACCCTACAATCAATCAATCAATCAATCAATCAATCAATCAATCAATCAATCAATCAATCAATCAATCAATCAATCAATCAATCAATCAATCAATCAATCGTTTCTTCTAAAGAAGGCGCACAAACTGCCATAGGGTGCCCCATCGATTGCTACACTGAGGAACTGAGTAACGGACGGCAACCGGTAAACCCACGCCTATGGATGTGAATCGCTTTCACTGAAGCGCGTGCAAAGATGGGCCTGTCGCACCTAACCAGCAGAAAAGAAGCGGGCTTTCACCATCGCCTAGTCAGGTGAGACCGCCGCGCAATGGATTTAGTGAGCAAACCGATAGGAAAGGCGCAGCTTTCGGGCCGGAAGCTGAAGGTCACTTTCGAAATGATGAATGGCGTTCAACTATGCAGCGACGTAAAGTATCCACTTTTACTATGCTCCAAGTCTAGCTTCAAGTGTACTAACCCAACACTTCCATATGTCCGGAGAATGAATGCAGGAATAGTGGGAACACGGGGAGTGTTTACAGAGGTGAGCCAACTGTGTTGCATTTGTCGTGGAGCGAACAAGAGCAGAGAGGAAGAAGAAGTCAAAGAGATGAATAAAGGAAGGAGATGGTTAAAACGAAGGGGTGGGAAAAGACAGCCGTCTATCGACGGCATCTCACCAAAGGTAGAGCGTGGGAAATTTTTAACCTAGTAAATTGGGCCGGCAGACTTAAGAGACAAATAATTTTGGAGAGCACAACAACAATGAAAGTTACTTTCAATGTTCTTTTGGGAGTTAACTGTTTTGCCCAGAAAATTATTTAAACTCAGCGACCGAACTCAGGCACGATCTTTCTGACAGTGTAGATGTCGCTCGACTCTATCCTATTTTACGAGCTTGGCTGGACGAACATGTAGCGCTCCAATTATGTATATATTCTTGATATCAAAACTCCAGATAATGAGCTTTATAACACATTGGAAGGGCAGTTTCATATCTGTACTTGAAAAACTAATCACCGCAACCAGTTCAAATACCGACCACGACTTGTTTTTATATCGTTGCTATGATAATGACTGTGCAGGCTCTAATGGTTCGCGCAGGTGGCCGCCAAAGTTAGCGTGGCATCACAAAGCACCCGAAGTGAGATAATAACCACGTGTGGAGAGAAATATACATGGCTGAGCGAGGAGAGGAATATGAAATGCGGCTGTAACCCTACTCCCACAGCGGATGGCCGTTCTTTTATCGACAAACTGCCATGTAGACAAGCCAGCTTATATAGACAAGGCTGAATCCGATTTCCTTATGTCGTCTTCACAACTAAACACATGTACGTTGCTGGCAGTGGTTTTTCTGGGCACTATATGAGCCGTCTTATGTGAAGATAGGGAGCTCGTGGATGTTTATATTTTTAATAAAGTTTCTTTATGCTCTCAAGATTGTTGATCTACGCTCGGACCGTCATCCAACATGATCTGCGGAATCATAGCCTTAGTCAAATTTGCTGTAAAACATAACAGTGCAGTAGTTTGTAAGTGCGCCAGAAAGTTCCCTTTAGATGGCCTACTACTATCAAAAATGATGTTTCTCTGACGGTTAAGCAGTGAATTTATAGTGTCACATACCGCCTTAGAAGTATTTGTAAAACAACAGTGCGAAGTAGGTGTCATTACACACGCAATTCTTTACAAACTTTTACTGTTCTTTCTCTCAACAGGGCTGTCTTTTCAAAGGTGGTAACCCCGAGTGACTTCTGCCGCGAAGAACCCGATATTGGAAATTGCAGGGCCATCATAAAGAGATGGTTTTACAATAAGACATCAAAGAGTTGCGAGGTGTTTTACTAAGGTGGATGCAATGGTAACAACAATCGCTTTGAAAACAAAGGCCAATCCAACAAAGCGTGCCGAGGTTTGTGCAAATAGTCAGTTATAACAGTGCTTTTTTATCTCGCAGTGATTTCTTTTGTTTTTCGCATTGGTTTGAAGTCATTATTATTCAATTTGACCATTCCAAATTTTTTACATGTACCCAAAATTTCTAAAAAGAGACAAGAACGCGTCCAGTTTACATGGGTTCCTAAATTATATCCATATTGGTACCCTAG